>NC_134855.1:75887637-76194304 GCF_049852395.1 Peromyscus maniculatus bairdii
ATATATAGTATCTTAGAAATAACTATACTCACAAATATATGATAATTCATCTTGATTACGTGAACCACATTTTTATCCTACTACTTCTGAATTTAATGAGAGCAGCTATAAATGTTGTTGCTGGTAATACTAAAACTTTCTGTTATGAGCTGATAGCGCTCATTGCTAATTTCTTTAATTTGGCATCAGAGCTATCCATCAGATCCTCCAGTCATGTATTCATCCTTATATCAATGCTCTGAAATTCTCATAGTCCCAGAAATTATTATACAATCCAGTTGTTTTATGTAGAAAATTAAGAACATAAGAAAAATTACTATACCAACTATAGATATTGGCCATGAAATATCTATATATTATTACATCTTATTTTCTTGAGAAACCTTTTATTATGTAGGTATCATCATATCATACATATCAGCATATGTATCAACAATATCCATATGTATAATATATATATATATATATATATATATATATATATATATACATACATACATACATAAAATACATGTATTTTTAATTAACCCAAACTGGAGGAAAAGACTTTATGCAAAAACATACATTGCCTATGATATTCAAATGTGACTTCTTTCTGTTCTTTATTTTAAAGAAAATAGAAATGGCCTAAAGATATGGCTTATAGTAAGATACTAACAATGCAACTAGGTATGATAGTAGAGACTTTTAATTCAAGCATTTGGGTTGAGGATTACAGTGAGCACAAGGAAAATTCAAGCTACAGGGCAAGGTTTAGTCTCAAACAAAATAAAAGAAAACAAACAAAAAACACAAAAAAAGCTAAATAAAAGGCAAATTAGTAGTATTATGTTTAACTCTTTATTAACTTTTCTTAAAGCATCATCTATCAAAAAGAGAGTGTATGAAGGGCCCAAATGAGGTTGAGTCATTACAAAGATTGGCTATGTCTTCTAATAGAGGAAATATGATGTTGTGAAGACAGTCAGAACTTTATATAGGCAAGGAAAAATGCATGACACTAATGCATTATAGGCCCCTGGCAATGACTTTTAAAAATCAAATTGAGATTTGGGGAGCTGGATTGACAGGTCAACAATTAAGAGCATTTACTGCTTTTGCAGAGGACCCAGGTTTGGTTCCCAGCACCTACATGGATGGTTCACTATCATCCATAACTATATTTTCAGGGATTCAATGCCTTCTTCTGATTGCCATGGGCACCAGGTAAGTATGCAGGCAAAATACCCTTATACATAATTTTTTTTTAATTGGGCTTTAGAGAAGGACTAAAAGCACTATGTCACCTTTGAGCAATAGAAAGGTCTTAGAATAGAGTCTGAAATTAAGACTTCCTTTCCAAGCAAGGAAATTAATTACTTTGTCACACTATTTCTTAATAATTAAAGGTACAGTATTATTGATATCATTAATTAGTGACTTGTAGGTTATATGAGGACAAAAGAGACATTTGAAAGACCTCACTACACTCATAATTCAGAGAAGTTGTTTATATTATCTTTTTACTATATCTGTGACTTTTAATGTTTTAAAAGTTGTTCTTTTGTATCCTGTGAGATAACTACAACTTAACAAATACCTCCTCCTAGTAAGAATCCATCAGATTAAAAAATCTCAGCTCAGGAAGTATTAGCCACTTTAATACTGTACTCATCTTATGTCTATACCCTAGTTAAGTTTATAATATGTTAATTTGATTGCAAATTGTAAGGATTATATGTATTTAATATGGTAGAATCTAAGATTTAGAAGAGAAAATGGGGATGACATGTCATAAATACTATATTCTCATTCTGGGAAATTGATGAATGGAAAAAGGAAGGCAGGAATGCAGGCAAGCAGGGATGAAAGGAAGGGTAAAATGGGAAGAAGGAAGCTAGTTTGATAAGGAATTAGAATGAGTTGTAAGAAATTCCAAAAATTTTACTCTTTAAAAAGGTACAATTTTTTTTTTTTTTTTGGTTTTTCGAGACAGGGTTTCTCTGTGTAGCTTTGTGCCTTTTCCTGGAACTCACTTGGTAGTCCAGGCTGGCCTCGAACTCACAGAGATCCGCCTGGCTCTGCCTCCCGAGTGCTGGGATTAAAGGCGTGAGCCACCACCGCCCGGCAAAAAAGTACAATTCTTTATTTGAATTAAAAGTACAAAGAAGAGACTCACAATTTAAATGAGGTACAAATGCAACTGTTACATATTCTTGTTTCTTTTCTTCAAACACTGTTGTTCCAGACGTTGAAGAAGGAATCATATATGTAATAAGTTGGTGTGTATAGGGACAGGTCATTGACTATAAAGAGAGAGAAAACTTAGAAATCTAGAGTGAACTAGTTGGGTATAATCTCCTGATGTGGTCACAGTGACAACAGAATGCCTTTCCACACAGAGATCTCTATTCATTGTGAAAACACACCTCAGTGATTTCTAAAGCATTTGTTCAGTGGGTTTAAAATCTGACATCAAACATGTGTGTGTGTGTGTGTGTGTGTGTGTGTGTGTGTGTGTGTGTGTGTGTTAAAAAGGAATATTATCTTTCAAAAGAATAGTAGGGAGGCAGGAATATGTAGTATTAAGGGTTTTAATTTAAACAAATTACCAAAAGTTTCATCACACTGACATATAAATATCATATGTTTAAAAATAAAGTATTTCAATATAGTATCTCATGGGGAAATATTAATTTTTCCAGAAAATATATATTAGATTCCTTATTTTAAATATTAGAGAAAAATCTTAGTATGTTGATATAGTACTCATTTAAAGTGTGCTGTGTCCCATGCCTTTTATCACAAGATATGCAGGTTAATGTTCTTGTATGTCATGGCAACCAATGGAAAGAAATAGATATATGGTTTCCTTTTTTTAGTTTTTTTGAGACAGGTTTCTCAATGTAGCTTTGGGGTCTGTCCTGGAACTTGCTCTGTAGACCAGGCTGGCCTCAAATTCACAAAAATCTGCTTGACTCTGCCTCCCAAGTGCTGGGATTAAAGGTGTGCACCACTGCCCAGCTAGATAATGGTTTCTATAAAGTTCCAGGACACAGATACTAAACATTGTATAATTTCACACACTAAAAACCAGTATATCTGCCAGTTCTTAGTTTTTGATTTTCTGAGACAGGGTTTCTTTATGTAGCTTTGCACGTTTCCTGGAACTCGCTTTGTAGAGCAGGCTGGCCTTGAACTCACAGAGATCCATCTGGCTGTGCCTCGCAAGTGCTGGGATCAAAGGCATACACCACCACCACTCGACTCTAGAACACATTTTTAAAATCCCTCTTGGCAAGTTAGTATACTTTGGGAAAACAGCCAAAGATCTACTATTATATTCTATTATTTCCCTTTTATTCATATTAACTAATGAGTATTTCCATCATTCCACAAACAAATCAATGTATTAATATTTGTTAATGAGTAGTGAAGGTAAAATAAGCAAGTAGAAAAGAATATATAGTATACAAAATATCAAGTTGGAGATTTCACAAAAGTACTACATTCCTAAAAATCCCCCCCCCCTTTTTTAACTTCCCTAAACCCTTTACTTGAATCTTTGTGAATAAAGTATTAATCCTAACATTCCCATTCAAGGTTCTCTCTTTGCTTTTGCATTCTTTTCCTCTGACTCACCCATTAATTGCCTCACTTACCTTCTTTCATTTACTTGGTTCTGAGCATTTATCTCATTGTTCCTACTCCTTGAAATGCTCATTCTCCATCTTTCAAACTTGCCAGATCAAATCTGTTTTAACACTCTAAGACTCACTAAAAAGCCAAGACCTTCATGAAAATCTCTCACTGAATTTTAAAAAAAAATAGTAAAGAATCTGGCAGTCAGTACAAATTGTTTCCTATGCCTTCTCTATAGTAGACAGGCTATTTTAGGCTACCATTATTTCCATATGTCTTAATTCTCTAACAAAATAAAAATATTTACGAGGAATGTGTTTGTATGTTTCTCACCTTCACAGCCTCACTCACCTACATAATGTCTAACACATTTGCTCTTTCAATTTCTAGGCCCAGAGGACCAGACCAAAGGAAATGAGGTAACTGATTTGTAGACAAAATATTAGTAAGGGATATTTCCCATGCTTCTCAATATTGTTATCACCTTTTCAATCAGTCTTGAATTTGTTTGAATTCAATTTATAAATTCTCTATCAATTCCTAAATGGAATAATTATAATATTATTGTACATTTGCCATTTTATGTAGAACTGACAACTCTGATCTAAAGTAAATTTAAAAATTTGCTCAAAGATAGTTTGGAATATTATTCATCTCATTGAGCAATCTTTCAATCTTTGATCCTTGCTTGTGTGTTCATTGAAGTATATATCAGTGTTTACTGAATTTTCTACCATTTTTTTCATAAAACATTTTTAATCTTTAATTAAACACGCAATTATAATTTTCTTCCTTCAAAACTAACAACTAGGTCATTCAGTTTGTCTTCTTGTAATTTGAAAATGCCCAAAGTGTCCTTTTCAAAGAAGTACCATTAAAATAGTGCCCTCTCCCCATGAATTAACAGCCTTTTTTATAATTTTATAATGTTAACCTACTCTCTAAATCTATCAATATTTTGATTCTCTAAGTTTAAATTGCATTATCTCAAATTTCAGTTCTTAATTTGTCAAATGTCAAGTAGCTCAAACAATAAAGGCTGAAATCTACCTGTCCAAAGTCAGTATGCTCAATGATTGAGTAACAAAATATATCATCATAAATATACTATAGGTGATCTTCACAGTAATTATGGGAATAAACATAAAGCACTTGTCAATGCTCAGTATATATTTCCTTTTTACCACTCATCTTATCTTCAGGTACACTACTCATGTTCCTGTGTAACAAGATACTTTGCTGGCATTCACTTTTCCTTTTAATATCTTAGTTCTGTATTGCTGAACCTAAATATCAACTATGATTGGAAAGACACAGGGTGCCAATGTTGGAAAGATCTGTCTGAAAGGTTATGAGCTGTTCTGTAAAAATAAGACAGGGTAGTTATGCATCCCTCCTGTAGAATATGATCCTTTTGCTCATTAATTGCATACCTTTTTGCCCCACAAGGCCCTCTTTGCATTTTGTGGTTAATGCCAAAATGAAATAAAAATAAGCTTTCCTTAGAGTCCAGTACAATTTATTGTTGTCTGCTTTTTGACATTTAAAAGTATCATTTTCACCCACAGTAGGTCATTGGAGCAAAACACAATAAACCCAGTCAAGATGTTTCTCTTCTCCCTTCATGAGGACCCATTAAATATTTGTCCCTTCAGTATTTGGAAAATCATATATAGAAAGGAACACTTATTATTTTTTGCAAATTTAAAATATGAATAAAATCTGAGACAAAACAAAATGTGTTATTCTTTTAATAATTGATTATATTTTCACATTTTATTGTCAATAACACAAAATATGAAATATAGGTAGTGAACTGAACTATAGGTTCTAAAATTAAGTCCATGTCCTGTCCTAAACCTTGGTACCTGGGAATGTGATACTGTTTATAAATACAGTTTTTTTGTTATTCATTCTTTTTTAAAATATTTAAATGTTATTTGTCTGTAGTCAATAATAATTTGATACAAGGAATAGAATTGTTCATGTAACTATGACTTCTTTTCTAAGGAAATAGTAGAATCTTCTGAAGTCAGGGATAGAACAGGAAACATAACCATGCCCTGACACATACATCACCAAAGCTGCCGCATGGCAGTTTCTCATCTCTGCCTCTCCCTGCATCACCCTGCTAACTTACCTTTCTCCTGGCCATCTCCTCTTGCCCATCTTATATTTAGGCTGAAAGTTCCTAGGTGGTGTCACTTTTTCTTGTCCCTAATGGTTCCTACTCTAGGATGGTAATTTGGTGGTGCCTGGTCTTCCATTTAAGCTAAACACTTAAGTGATGAATCCTTGGCCAGTCCAAGCTGATTTTGCATTGCAAATGTAATCTAAAGCAATCAAATACAGTGGGTTTTCTAAGACACAGTCACTCACAGTCACACACATACACACAGGTGCACATTTACAAATGATAGTTTATATATATATATATATATATATATATATATATATATATATATATATATTTCATATTGTTTTCTAGTAAAGAGCACAGCCTTGGGAAAAGGCTCTTTTCAGATATAATAAAGCTAAGATCATGAGAAGAGCCTACCCTGAACACAGACTAGAGAGACAGTTCAATCTATATGCTGCTCTTTCATGTGTCTACCTGTGTGTAGGGTACCATGTGCATATTTTTGTTTTGTGTATGTGAGTGTGGCTATACTTATAAATGTAGATGTGTATGAGTACATGTGTGAAGGTCAAATGCTGATGTCTGGTATCCCCTTCTGTCACTCTTTGCTCTTAGGTTTTGACGAAGGTGTCTTTTTCAACCTGGATATCAGAAATTCCACCAGACTAGTGGATCAGAAAACCCCAAGCTTTCTCACATATCTTCTTCCCTACCTCCACAGCACCTTAACACCTCCTTCAATGGTCCAGTCCTCCAACTTCTATCCATGTGAAAGTAAAAAGCAAGATTTAAGAAGCAAATAACACAGGAAGCCAAGAGAAATCAGAGCTGAAAGCATAATTGTGAAGCTAGAAGCAAAAAGACCAAGGAGCATCCAGAACTCTAGAAACTCGTGGAGAAATGTGGATTATACCAGCATTTTTTAGATAGTTTCTATCTATGTAATCCAGAGTGGCATTCATCTCAGAATCATGTCTCTGTCTTTGAAGTTCCAGGATCACAGATATGCATCACCAAACATTGCTAAGAACCAATACTTCTTATATAGGTGGTTATAGATATTGGTCTCTAGGATGGAATAAAAAAATTTTGCTGTTGTATTAAACCACCAGATTTGTGAAAATTTAAGTTTCATCCAAGGTATGATTTCTCATTATTAAAAAGCATTCTGTTAGACTATCCAATTCTCATTAAAACACATTGTGTAATATGCATATGCAAATTAATTTCCTTTCTTTTACTCTTATTTGAAAAAAAAATTACCTAATCCATCATTTATCTTAAAGGGCATCTTCAACTGTAGTCTTTCTTGAAAGAGAAGCACTTATGCAGATAAAGATTGTCTTTATTAGACATTCCTTCTTCCATTTGATTTTGATTGTGCTTGGGAGATGATTTAATTATCAAGATTAATTAGCAGTCAGCAGAATATAGGCATATTTCCCCACATTAGCAATATGCCAGTAACAAAATGCTGAATCTTTAGCGAAATGAGATCAAAACATGTTCAGTACTTGTTGGGTCAGACAACTCAGTGAAAATGTATCATTTTGTATGTATGCTGATCTGCAAAAATGTGAAAGAGACAGTCAGAGGAAGGGATGGAGACTCATTAGGTTTGTGAAAACTCTTTAATTGCTAATTATGTAGGAGCACATCAAATTCAAATTAGAAACAATTAGCTTGTTTACTCCTGACCAATGAATAATAAGATGGAAGAGCTGTCTGATGCAGCTGTGATATTTAGTAACTCTCTTTTAGGTAATCCTGTGTATCAAGTGTTTCTTTGCATGAAGTAATGCAACAACAATAACAGTAAAAATGGCAAGAACCAGTGTGTGTGCACACACAATCATAAATGAAATGGGTACTTTAGTAGAATCATGCAGCCCTTTAAAATATAACTCAAGATACATGAAGAGAAACCAACATGATCCTATAGGGCAGTAACTGAAAAAAAAATGGTAAATAAGAACAAACTCATCATGTTAAAACAAATTTATATCAGACAGTGTATGGTCATATTTTCTCTACGATATTTATTTCCAGGTGCAACTGAATGGAAAGGCAAAGGCCACATTGGAATTTAGAAACTAGAACCCAGCCCCAATAGCAAGTTCAGTCAAATAAACAATGTTACTGTCCACCACCACCACCACCACCACCACCACCACCACAACCACCACCACCACAACCACCACCATCACCACCCCACCCCCACACCCCCATACCCCCACTAGGCTAAGTCACATGTAGCACTGTTAACCATCACCTTGAGACCATCAGGAGTGGAAAGATGTGCAACAGCCCTGCAGTAGCAACAACACCCCCGGACAGGGAGGCCCAGAATCTTGTGGGAAATAAATGTGGATCATAGAGGGCTAGATATGCTAGTGACACCTATCCTTGCTGCTCTACCAATATCGTCCTTGTGTTGTAAACATTGGTACAAGTGAAGGCTTCCTTTCTGATTTATTTGACCTTGATTATACTTTTTAAAAATCCCTTTAACTTCTGGTCCCCAAGACTAATTAATAGTTGATTTGAGTAGAGAGTGTTGGTCCTTGAAAGATCCCATTGTGAGTAAAGGAGGTTTTCTAATTTAATGCTAACCCTTGAGAGTCCTACAGATTTTAAACGGAATTAGGGAAACCTACAAAGACAGTAGTTAGACAGATTGAACAAAGGCAACAAGCAGAGATGGAAAAGAATCACTCCCAAGAACTGTAAGTTTGTTGGGCAAAAATCTCAATGTGAGTAATAGCCTATGTCTCTAAGAGCTGTTGAGAGGGAAGTAGTTTAGGTTTAATAACAAAAGAAGGCTACTGTCATGCTGTTGGTTATCTGCCAAATTTATATGATAAGTCTGCATTACTTAAGGTACCATAGACCTGGCTGCAAGACATGCAGTAATAGGGACTTATATGTTAGGCATGTAATCAATTAGCTTTTATTGTGTCCAAACGTGCTATACAGGCTACAGTGAATGAGCTGTCAACAACAATACTTTTCTCCTGTGGATTCTGAGTGCTGTACTACCAACATGCCAAAAAACATGTGCCTATTTTTGCCATAATGACATCACAATTATGGATATAACCAATTGTTTTCTGATTGAATTGAACCCTAAATTCACAGGGAGAAATTCACATTTATTCCTATAAAAGCAGAGCAAATGAGCAA
Source organism: Peromyscus maniculatus bairdii (assembly GCF_049852395.1). Lineage (NCBI taxonomy): Eukaryota > Metazoa > Chordata > Mammalia > Rodentia > Cricetidae > Peromyscus > Peromyscus maniculatus. Next base: position 75,896,582 of record NC_134855.1, read on the forward strand.
ACTGTGATGGCTCAACATATCAATGAATTCCACATGAAGTAACTGTTATTTTGTGAATTTGATGTGATATGCCTGTCTAACTGCTTTCTACACATTTAGTTTTTGCACATTGATTACTGATAATTTAAGGTTTAGTCATTGAGTGAAAAAAATTTTTTTGGTGTTTTTGTTCCTTTTTAGCTTTTTATATTTTATAATTTATTAATTTTACATATCAGCCACAAATTCCCCGGTCCCCCCAATCCCATCTCCTTCAGGACAAGGACTCCCCTAGGGATTCAGCTAAACCTGGTAGATTCAGTCCAGGCAGGTCCAGTCCCCCCCTCCCAGGCTGAGCAAAAGATCCTGCATAGGCCCCAGATTCCAAACAGCCAGCTCATGCACTGAGGACAGGTCCCTGTCCCACAGCCTGGGTGCTTCCCAAACAGTTCATTCTAATCAACTGTCTCTCTTATTCAGAGGGCCTGATCCAGTTGAGGGCTCCTCAGCTATTGGTTTATAGTTCATGTGATTCCACTAGTTTAGCTTTTTGTCCCTGTGCTTTTTCCAATCTTGGTCTCAACAATTCTTGCTCATACAATCCCTCCTCTTTCTTGCCCATTGGACTCCTGGAGCTCCACCTGGTGCCCTCAATCACTGGATGAGATTTTTAGCATGACAGTTAGGGTGTTTGGCCACCCTATCACCAGAATAGGTCAGTTTGGGCTTTCTCTGGACCATTGCCAGTAGTCTATTGGGGAGGTATCTTTGTGGATTTCTGGGGACCTCTCTCGCACTTTGCTTCTTCCTATTCCCATGGGGTCTTCATTTATCATGGTCTCTTTTTCCTTGTTCTCCCTCTCTGTTCTTGATCCAGTGGGGATCTCCTGCTCCCCTAAGCTCTCTTTCCCTGGACCCTTGCCCTTCATTACCCCCACTCACATCCAGGTTGCTCATGTAGATCTCATCCATTTATCTGTCATTTTGTGATCCCCATATCTTTCTTAGGGTCCTGTTTTCTAGGTACCCTCCCTGGAGTTGTGAGTAGGAGTATAGTCATCCTTTGTTTTACATCTAGTATCCTCCTAGGAGTGAGTGCATACCATGTTTATCTTTCTTAGTCTGGGTTACCTCACTCAGGATGATTTTTTCTAGATCCATCCATTTGCCTGTAAACCTCATGATGTCATTGTTTTTCTCTTCTGAGTAGTACTCCATTGTGTATATGCACCACATTTATTTATTCATTCTTTAGTTGAAGGGCATCTAAGGTTTTTTTGTTTGTTTGTTTTTGGTCTTGGTTTTTTTTTCAGGTTCTGGCTATTACAAACAATGCTGTTATGAACATAGCTGAGCATGAGCCCTTGAGGTATGACTGAGCATTCCTTGGGTATATGCCCAAGAGTGGTATAGCTGGGTCTTGGGGGAGATGGATTCCCAATTTTCTAAGAAAGCACCATGTTGATTTCCAAAGTTGCTGTACAAGCTTGCATTCCCACCAATAATGGAGGAGAGTTCCCCTTGCTCCACATCCTCTCCAGCATAAAGTGTCTTCAGTGTTTTTGTCTTAGCCATTCTGACAGTCATAAGGTGGTATCTCAGAGTTGTTTTGATTTGCATTTCCCTGATGATTAGGGATGTTGAGCAATTCCTTAAATGTCTTTCAGCCATTTGAGTTTCCTCTGTTGAGAATTCTCTGTTTAGTTCTATAGCCCATTTCTTAATCGTTTTGATGTCTAATTCCTTGAGTTCCTTATATATTCTGGATATCAGTCCTCTGTCAGATGTGGAGTTGGTGAAGAACTTTTCCCATTCTGTAGGCTGTCACTTTGCCTTGTTGACTGTATCCTTTGCTCTACAAAAGCTTCTCAGTTTCAAGAGGTCCCATTGGTTGATTGTTTCTCTCAGTGTCTGTGCTACTGCTGTTATATTTAGGAAGTGATCTCCTATGCCAATACGTTCAAGACTACTCCCTACTTTCTCTTCTATCAGGTTCAGAGTAACTGGATTTATTTTGAGGTCTTTGATCCACTTGGACTTAAGTTTTGTGCACGGTGACAGATATGGTCTATTTATAGCCTTCTACGCAATGATATCCAGTTATGCCAGCACCATTTGGTGAAGATGCTTTCTTTTTCCATTGTACAATTTTGGCTTCTTTGTCAAAAATTGTATGTTCATAGGTATGCAGATTAATGTCAGGGTCTTCAATTTGATTCCATTGGTTCATATGTTGGTTTTTATGCCAGTACCAAGCTGTTTTTATTACTGTAGTGCTATGGTAGAGCTTGAGGTCAGGGATCGTGATACCTCTAGAGATTGTTTTATTATTAGGATTATTTTGGCTATTCTGGTTTTTTTTCCATATGAAGTTGACATTCTTGCACTTATTTATTCACTAATCTAAAATTGATTAGAACATTTACCTACCTCATATTTTGTGCTCTGTCTTGGGTTTGTAAGCATTCTTCATGTCTCTCCAGAGAAGTCACATACTGGCTCTTATTATTGATTGTAGTAACAACCTCTTGGGAAGATGGTGATCTTCTACTGTGCTGTGGCAGGAACTGCTCATGACAGTTCATCAAACCAGTCTTTAGAATGGAATTGAACTTTTCAAAAGAATTTCTGCATAGCTGGACCTCAATTTTGGAAAGGCATTATTCAGTTGCTATGTTTAATCAAAGATTAGTTTCCCCCTTTACTAAAAAGGAATTTGATACTGTAGTGGCTTTTTCCTATCAACTCAAATGGCAGTAGTTTTACATTCCCCTCAACTAATAGGCTCCCTATTATTTGTATTATTCTGAAAAAAAGGCTGTGATTATGTATTGGTCTGGTCTACCCAAAATTAAAATAGAATATGATTAATAATATTTTGAATTTTAGAAAGAGAAAAACATTTCTTTCTCTGTATACAAGCAAGGAAGCATGGGACAAAATTGTGATAAATGCTTTAAGTTGAGAAGAATAAGTTTTGAGCAAGAAATGAATGATAAAGTTTTCAGAGACTATAGGCTGTGGCTGTAAGTTCCTTGGATCCCACCCAGCCCCATGTTCCTATGTTTCTCTGGTCTCGTGAGGCCCCATGGTCCTGCAGCCACTAATAAAATAATCACTCAGAGGCTTAATATTAATAGTAAATTATATGGCCTATGGCTCAGTCTTCTTACTAGCTAGCTCTTATAACTTAACATAACCATCACTATCAATTCATGTATCACCACATGTTCCATGGCTTTACCTGCATCCTATCACATGTTGCTCCTTGAATGGAGGTTTGGCATCTACCCAAACTCTCCTTTCTTCTCTCACTATCTCTCTTGGATTTTCTCACCTGGTTCAATCCTGCCTTGCATAGGCCAATGCAGCTTTATTTATTAGCCAATGGGAGCAACATATTCACAGCATACAGAGGGACATCTCACAGCACTTTCCCTTTTCTGTCTAATCAAAAAGGAAGGACACAGCATACAGAAAGACATCTCACAGCAATAGGCCCATAACAATGACTACCTGAGTGACAGTCCCATGCTACTGGATCATCATAAAACCCAGATTATATCTCTTTTTGGTCAATGAGCCTTTGACAGCAGCTAATAAAATTCATTGTTCTAAATTCTTTTATGTAATAAAATTAAGAGCCCTTACATATATGCCTTTAAAATTGTTTTTAAAATTCAATTTTCTATTTTTATAAAGCAATATTTAATACAATACTATCATTCAATCAATTTTTTCCTTTATTCCCACATTTTTTGAAGTATAGAAATAATTTCAGCCTATCTGGAACTTCTAATGTTTTTTTAAGTACAAGATTTAGAGTGTATTTTACTTTTGTTCAATTATTGAGCAAAGAAAAATTCTTCATGCTTAGGTCCATTTGATTTTAATTTAAATACATAAGGTACAGTTTTCTGTAATTACAAGCTTACCTGCCAGAGGAATATGGTATAAACGAAAAACACAATAAAAATGTAATTACCGAAGCTGGCTCATTTTTCTTTCTTTCAAAGAAGTTTATGTTGGATAAGAAAGAACTGATTTCTATTATTTTTAAGATTACAGTATTCTATTTATATTCTCTTCACTGAATTAATTTCCTTATCTAATGCTAACCTTGGTGAAGATCCTTTTAAAATACTTTAATGAGTTGAGTACATAAATCATCTCAATGAACACAAATACTTGAATGCAAAATTCTGTAGAGAGCTTTCTGAAGATTTTTGAGTGGTAAACAACTTAAAGGCTTCATGCCTCATTATTTTATTTTTAAAAACTGAGAAAAAAAACACTTGTCCTTTTATACAAACTCAACATTGGTAAAATATTTATAATAATAATTCAAAGTCAATGTGTAGAATTACATATGGAGAGCTACATATGTATTATTAAGAGAGACCACCAACATCCTTTTTGCCTCTTGCATATAATCCACTGTATAACTTGTCATTGTCCTTCAATTGTGATTTCATAATCTGATTGAAGTTTAATTATAACTACAATTTAGTGTTTATAACATGTCAAATCTTACATTCTCATTTGTATATTTTAGAATTTATTTTTATCCTTATAACTAACCAGCTTTCAATTACTGTTAAGTAATTGCAAATCACTAGTCAAGATACAAATATACTCATATTTTACTTTTGAACATAAAGAATGTGAAGGATAGATGAATGAAATGATCAAGGCTGTGTACTTACTACATTAGGGCTATATTAAGGGTGTGAATGAAGATAATACTTCCTAAAACATTCAGAGTTTTATAGTCTCTTGTAGTGAATAAATTAAATTTTATACAAAATATTTCCCAATTTCATTATTTTCCTGCATTGAGATTACAATTGTATGCAAGGAATGTTAGTTATTTGGATCTAAAGTTAAAGGTACCTAAAAGAAGCTGGTTTAATCTCTAGAACTCCCACACCAATAATAACAGAAATAAAACCTCCCTCACAGATGACTAACAGGGGGTATTGATATAGAAAATTTTCATTCTAAAGAAAACAGAGTAGTATAACAAAAACTAAGAAACAATACATATTTCTTAAAATATTTATGTATTCTTCCCTGTTCACTATTTTTTTTTGTGCTTGTTTCATTTTCTTTTCAATACAGGGAAGTTCTGCCTTTGTGTGTCAGCTTATTCTCAGCTTATGTACATCATCTACAAAGATAAAAAATATTCTATGTGGGCTGATGTAAGCAGAGTTGGGGAACAGATTATATTTCTTTTTGGCAGACCTCTTGCTACCTAGCTGTTAAATCTTAAATTAACCCATTCCTATTAATCTATGTTTTGCCAAGTATTTCATGGCTTACCGGTCTGCTGCCATGTTGTTCCTTTGGCGGCAGGCTAGTGTCTCTTCCCAGACTCTGCCTTTCTTTTTTTTTCCTCTCTCCTTGGATATCCTACCTGCCTCTAAGCTGCCTTGCAATAGGCCGAAGCAAATTATTTATTAACCAATGGGAACAATATATATTAACAGCATACAGAAAGACATCTCCAGCAACTTCCTGTTGCCATATGATCAAGATGTAGACAGCACCATGTCTGCCTGCCCCATGCCATGCTCCCTGAGGTGATAATAATGGACTGAACCTCTGAAACTGTAAGCAAGTCATGTTGATTAAATGTTTTCCTTATAAGAGTTGTGGTGGTCATGGAGTCTCTTCACAGCAAAGAAACCTTGAAGCACCTCCTCTGTAGGCAGACACCCCAATTTCTTTCCAAATGATGATCATTGATGGGAACATTAGAATTCAATTATAAACAAATTCGGAATATGCTGAAAATTTTCTGTTTATTTAAATTCATCCTACATATATCCTGGGCTGTTTTTGTCTATATCACAATGTTTTGGGAGACTGAGGAAGAATTCTTTAGATTACTACTGTCTGATCATTTATCACAAAGATACATTAGGAAACATACAAATCCTATCAGTTAAGGGAAATGTAATAAAAAAGGAAATTGAACCAAAAATCCCGATTCTCTGAGTTCTATTACAAAATTCAATTTTTTTTCTGGAATCCAATTTCTCTAAGCCTCAGTGTTTTCTTTTATTTAAAATAAAGGAACAATAATATTGAGTTCACAAGATGAAATTTGTTTAGCTAACATATGTATTAAATGACAAAACCTAAGATGAACTATCCAACAGAGTAAATGCTCAGGTATTATACTAAATGTGACATCCCAAAAACTACCTTCACGTCCTGTCTGCATATTCAACTCCATAAGAGAATAACTTGCTTTTTCTCCATAGAACATCTTGCTGTTGAGATAGCATGCCTAGGCTTCTGTTTCTTGATAGTCTACAACAGTACAAGTGGCTCCTATAACTCCACTGCAGTAGTACTAAAGTACTAACATTCTCTTAATTATACTTCTCTGGTCTAAACTTTTATCTAATCCTTGTGAATGGTCTTATTTAATTTTTTATAATACACTCTTTTAAATGGAGAACTTTGTAGTCTGAGTATGAACTCTTTCATTGCAAGTCAACTTAGGTAGTAAGGAAAATCAAGAGAATTTCAGAAATCAACTGACTCTGGAGAGATTCCTCTCTCTCTCTCTCTCTCTCTCTCTCTCTCTCTCTCTCTCTCTCTCTCTCTCTCTCTGTGTGTGTGTGTGTGTGTGTGAATGTGTACATTCATGCATGTGTACATATGCATGAGTATGAGAGAGAGATTTCTCATCTTCATAGTTTTATCTACAAGTTGTCATTTTATATAAAACCTATCATCTACAAAATCACATCTCTATATTTCCTGATGTTTGAATTGGATTTATCTGTAGATAAATCATGATTTTAAATATGATAAGGAAGCTCACTCATTGGAAGATTGATGGAAGGAAAACTGGGGTCAGGATGTAGAATAAATAAATAAAATAAATTTAAAAATTGGTGGTTGTGGTAGGGCTGGGAGGCAGAGGAAGGAGGATCCCGGTCTAATTAGGATCCTTAACCTGACTGCATAGCTTCAGGACAATAAGAGACCCTATCTCAAAGGTAATAGGTGGTATTCTTGAAGACAACACTCAAAGTTGTCTTCTGGCCTTCACAGGCACATGTGCACAGACAAGAAAAACATAAACAAGCACCTATATATAAAAATAGATATGTTTATTTAATAAATAAAAAGGTGCTTGAATCCCAGAACATGGAGATATCAAACTGGCACTGACTTGAAAGCTTCAGCCTTACTCTAAAGATTTAATAATGCTGGAAGGTGCAATTCATACTACCAAAAAATAAGAGCAATCTTCAGTGCTGTATGTCTATGAAGGCTTTGAATGTCAACAATAATGACTGGCCTGGCAAGAACTGGTGACTGGACAAAAATGGCATGAACATCATGTACATAACCAATACTTTATGATTGAATTTAATGTCTACTTTACAAGATGAAACCTATACCTGGTGTAATTATAAGGCCAGGAACCTATGGATAGACAGATCATATGCTCTAGGGGAGAATCTGCTACTATTACTCTGCTAAATTGATATAATATTAAACTGACCCATACTGACTTATTGTTATGCTCATAGATCAATGTATCTGTCAACCTCATAAAAGAAGCTTGATTAACATAGAGATCCACAACTGGTCCAGCTGAAGAGAACAGGAAAGTGAAAGAGCATTGAATGCTTAGCCCTAAATGAAACATTTATGTCATACCCTCCTCCTATCATAGCTTAGGAATCACACAGGAAAAAGGTTGGGAAAGAGTATAAGAGCCAGTGAAAGTGGATAAACACAAAGATTGTTTTGTGGACACAATATGACAGCCAAAGATATGAACTCAGAGTTGTCATGATAACATAAACCAGACCGAATTACAGTATGCAAATGGGAGGAGAACATAAAATCCCATCCTTAGAGTAGCTATTGGCAACTGACAGTTGCTAGGAGAAAGAACACACACACACACATATATACAGAGAGACAGAGAAAGAGACAGAGATAGTGTGTTATCCCTGGTAAGTTGATCATAATCAAATGGAAGGCCACACATACATGAATATATAAACATCACACATTGGACTTGATTTTCTTTCTTTTCTTTTTCTTCTTTTTCATTAAATAGAACACAAAGTTTGGTTGCTAGGTAAGGTTAAGGGGTAAGATCTGAGGATATTTGAGGCATGAATGAATAGGATCAAAACTCTTGTATAAATTTCAAAAAGGTTTTAATTTAAAAATTCCACTTAGAGAACAATAAAAATCCAATACAATATATCATAATATAGTTATTTAAATGTATTTTATAGTGAGGTTTTATTAATATCAACTCCTAATAAATTATCTAGTCTTCTTCACTGCTATAACAAAAAAAAACAACTATGAACTGAAAATATCCTGTTATGCGGCATAATTAACAGACATGTAATAGCTTTTACCAACTTTTAAGAATAGTCACAAAAACAGAAAAACAAAAGGTATTTAATTCTATAGCAAACATTAAATGCAGGTAAGCATGACTGATGGTAACACAGTGAAGTTTCTGTACAATGAATATTATGCAGTTGCAGAGTAAATACGGGCTGGAATTTGTAATTTGATCATTTGGCAAAAGCAAGCATTCTGGCAGCTTTCTTGTTTGGCTCAAATATAGGAATGCCACAACCCTGCAATTGTTGTTTGGTTAGAGTAGGAAAAGAATCTCAGAGTTGTTCAGAGTTGTGTTGTTATTGTATGTTGTAAAAATAAAGTAGTGTTTCAATGTTCAGTTCTGATAGAAAAAGTTAAAAGTTGTCTCATGGTCAACTGTTTTCATATAGATAGCCTTTGATGAATCCAACATTGTGATTAAGAAGCCTAAACTCCTTGACAATTTTAAGTAATTTTGTGGTTCTTTTGATGAACACTTCCACTTTACCAACAGAAGGATATGAAGACAACACTTGGCTATTTTTTTTCCATACCTAATTTCAAACCTGTATATTTAGTGATATAGTTTTCATTAAAAGAAATGTTGTATATGGGTATACATGATGATTATATTCATTTCTTTAAAATTATAGAAAAATACCTTTGGTGTCTTACAAATTTTGACATTAAACTGAATGGAAAAAATAATAATCTTTTTCCATCAGTTGCTCCTTTTAAAATTGGATCATTTATTTTTTTAATGTCTAGTTTCAATACTTTATATAACCATACCACAACCCACAGACCCAGAGAGGTTAGGTAATAAGGATGGACCAAGGAGGAAAGTGTGGCTCTCCCAGGGAAGGGAAATAAAAGAGATCTCCTGGTTGGACTGGGGGTGGGGAGGCATAGGAACTTGAGGGATCCTGTTGGGGGCTGGGCGGAGAGGAAGAGTGCTAAGAAAAATGACTGGAAGGGAGGGGTGGTTACAGAGATTGGTACAAGATTGGTGGGAAGGAAACTTCCAGGAGTCTACAAGGATGGTCTCAGCAAAGACTCCTGGCAGCAGTGACTGCATGCTCTGAATGGGCCAGCGCCTGTCATCCTGATTGGTGACTACCCTGGGTTGTCAACTGAGAGCCTTCATCCAGGGACTGATGGAGGCATGTTTAGACACCCAGGGACCAACATTGGGCCTAGCTCAGGGAGTCCTGCTGAGGAGAGGAAGGAGGGATTGTAGGAGCCAGGGGGTCAGGGACATGGATGGGGAGGGGGACACAGAAACGGACCAGCCTGGCTCATGGGAACTCACAGTCTGAACAAACAACCTGGAAGCCTTATGGGACCGATCTAGGTCCTCTGAATATATGTGACAGTCCTGTAGCTTGGTCTGTTTCTGGAATTCCTAGCAATGGGAGCAGCCCTGTCCCTGGTGCTTTTACTGGCTCTTAGAAACCTGTTACTCATGCTGGATTGCCTTGCTCTGCCTGAATATGGGGGAGGGTGCTTGGTCTTATGGCAGCTTGATATGCCATGCTATGCTGATGCCCATGGGAGGCCTACCCCTTTCTGAGCAAATACAGAGAAGGGGTGGATTGAGGGTGGGTGGTGTAGGGGAGGTGGAAGAAGGAGTGGGTGGGAAGAGAAGAAGGAGGGGAGGCTATCAGTCCGGTTACAAAATAAATTCATTAATTAATAAAAAAAAAATACAGTGATGGAGAGTAAATTTAGGACTATGAATAAAATCCTAGGAATAGCAACAAAAGTGATAATAAACTTTAAGTGAATGATGAGTATTTGTTGTGCACCTCAATGAATATTTTAACAAAGATTACTTTACTTATATCACACATTTATGAGTAACTTGCAATAAATGTGGGAATGTAGGTCTAAAGTATTAGGCTTAACTCACAAGCTCACTTAATTGTTTGTAGAGGAATTGAGCCTTCCTAAGGTCAAATATTTTCCAGAACATCTGCTCACATAAATAAACTTTTGTGTTTTGTGCTGAAGAAACCACCACAGCCTCCAAGAGTTAAGAATAAAACCTTTATTTATAATTTTTCAAAAATTGTATGTGTATGAGTGTTTGTCTGCATGTATGTCTATGTACCATGTGGGTGAAGAGTAGCCAGTGGTCTTTACTGCTGAGCTAGACCCCCAAATTCCAATTTGATTGAGGCCTACATGTGGAATATAAATAGTTTCCTTGAAGCTAAGCTAATTGTTATCTAACTTGAAATCAAGTATTTCACCTCGCAGCTGAGGAGACATGGTTGCTTATCTATCTTAATAAATGGGTTGAGTTTCTAATTCACTAATAGTTTCACTATGGTTTCAAATAATTATGTCCTGAATTTTCCTTTGTTGTATATACTTGTGTGTCATGATAACATTCAAGGAACAGTTTCTTTTCCTTTTTAATTTTGCTACTGTCATTTAATTATCAAAAATAGTAATTAGATTATAATGATAAAGATGTTGGTATCTTTTCTAAGGCTTTAATATATTTATTTATTTATGTCTTATGTGTATGAGTGTTTTGCCTGAATATATGTAAATGTATCACATACATTTCTGGTTTATGAAGAGGCCAGAAGAGGGAACTGAAATCTCTGAAATGAGAGTTTCAGATGATTGTGAGCCACCATGTGGATGCTGGAAATCAAAGCTAGATCTTGCTGAAGGGTGTCAAGTACTCTTAATGACTGAGCCATTTTTTACAGCCCCTTCTTTCCATCTTAATTTGAACCAATCAATAGTTTTCTTTAAAAATAATAAATTGTGCCAGAAACATTATTTACCTTCCTTTAAAAATTCATTCTTAAAGTATAAAATCCCAAAGGTTCATGACAACAATAAATGTACAATGTATTTATGGTGAATACAGGGACAAAAATTGCCAAACCCAAGTAAATAGTGTTTTGGTAAGGTAAAATTACTTATGTTTCAGTATGTTTTTCTGATGTTATAAGTGGCTTTTCTCAAAATTCAATAAACACTCCTTGATATTTGGATGAAAATATTCATATGAAACCCATTTTTCTATATAATGAACATATAACAATATAAAAGAGGTCTTTGAATTCCATAATGATGTGTGTGTGTCTGAGAGAAATATATATATAGATAGAGAGAGAGAGAGAGAGAGAGAGGGGGGGGGCTTGCCTCGGCTTTGTGTCCTTTTCTTCAGGGTAGGGGCACAAAATCAAGAGTCAAAAATCCAACAAGGTTAAAAGATAGTTTTTCAAATATTCTTAGAAGCTGCTGAAAACAGCTGCTTGAATTTGCCTTTAAGAGAAGAAAAGACACTCCAAACATAAAATGAAGGTTGCAGAAGGTTACAGAAATTTGAGAGAAGAGGAAATTAAATTACAGTCAAGCTAAAACTTACACAAGATCTCTTTATCCAATAGATGGCAGTAAGGAAGATGCCAGAATCAGAGTATTCCCTTAGTTTCATTTCTCAATGTATTTTTAAATGTTCAGTTAGTACTTTAAACTAAAGGAGGAAACAAAGACAGGTATTGCAGGTGGAAGTTTCTGTCGCACAAGCAACTCCCAAATACCCAGCAACTGCTTCCTAAATAATTGATTCGGAGGCTTAATATTACTTAAAAAATGCTCGGCTGCTAGCTCAGGTGTATTACTAACTAGTTCTTACACTGAAATTAACTCATAATTCTTCTTTATCTTTAGTCACATGGCTTGGTACCTTTTCTCATATGACATTCTCATTTTGCTTCCTCTACTCTTGGCACCACCCTTCTCCCTGTAGCTCTATTTGGCTTTCCTGTCCATCCCATCCTAATTCTGCTTGACTAAAGGCCAAATCAGCTTTCATTATCAACCAATGAAAGCAACATACATTCACAGCATACAGAAGGGTGATACCCACAACAAGGTATCAATCTAATGATGTATGACATGTGCTGACTTTTTACCCAGCTTTACAATATTGTACTTATATACCAAACTTCTATATAATTTCTTCTCTGCTGCTTTCATAAAGAATTAATCTACAGAAAAATTAATCTAAACATTTTCTTCTGTTTTTGTTTCAATACAATTTCCACATATTTTGTTTGAAGTTGCCAGTGTAACTTGAGGAATTAATGGGAAATATACCCTATTTTTATGAAAGTTTCAAATTTTGTTTTGCTACGTGTAAAATAAAACTATTGGTTTAATTATTGTAAGTGTGATGACTTACAGATGGTTGAGGACTCATATAGGTGGATTGTCTTTTCCTTCTGCTGAAGCCCAGGTTAATCAGCTGCTACTCTGAGCAGCAGGGTAAAATGTAAATGCTGCCATAATAGTTTGTGCTTTACCATCTAAAGGAGTTTTTAGATTCTGATTCCTTCTTTCAGAACCTTGAGCCAACATGTAAACTTCATTGTTTTGTAAGCCAAGCTTCAAGATTATATGAAGTATACACAGGGGGCACACAGGTCCTGTCTTCAAGCTCTGCTTACTTAACAACACATAGAAATGAAGCATCTTGGGTCAGTGAGACGGTTCAGTGTATAAAGTTGCTTGTGACCCAGTTAGCCTAACAATCTGAATTCTTTGCCTGGAGTACACATACAACAGAGAGAGAATCTACTTCTGCAGAGAGGGCATTGTCTAACCTCGATACATGTTCTGTGGCATGTGCACACTCTTATGAATACATGAACATGCTTGAAACTAAATATGTTTTTATATGAAAATACAGCATATTACACATTTCAGGGAGGCCAAACAAGTACCTAAGTTGCCTTTAGGTCACCTAGTTTATCCAGATGAGTAACTCCTTTTCTGAATTACTTGTCAATTCAATCAAGAGAAAAATAGAAGGAAAAGACATTTATACTAATTTTGAATTAGCATATTATGTAACACATATCCTTGGAAAAGTAACAGAAAGAATTCAAATATTATTTAAGAAAGTGAGAAGCAACACACACACCTGTAAAATTATTTCATTGTCTAGAAATAAATCTTTGCTTTACCGTTCCACACCTGTAAACTGTTGTAAAAATAGCATGTTTAACTTCCCATTACTTTAATCTACAGGGTAGTTCCTTTTCTCTGAATTTTTTCTGATAGCCCTAATCATATTTAAATATAATTCTCATAATTTCTAGTTTTATATACTATATGTACATAAAATGCATATATATATCATGATTACCGAATGCATCAAGATTTAAAATACTAAGTCAGTTTAGAAAGATATGTAATAATGCTCATTTAAATGTGTTAAACCAGAGTAAATAGTAGTGATAATTAATCAAAGATGCTCAAGGACATACAGTGGCTTGGAAAGCAAAGGTTAAAAAGAGAAAACAGCATTCACATTGTAACTTCTTCCTGTACCATACCTAGAGCTCCAGGAAACAATTCATTTTTTTGTAGAATTTAATCACCTAGACAGGATCTAGTTTATTTGAAAATGATGTCAAAGTTCTATTTCATTGACTATTTTAAAGCAATGTCTTGATGCAAGCATTCACATTAATGATACCAATGTTCATATCTTATATGAAGGAACAATATTGGTGTAACCTGATCATTCAAGCAAATCAAGAGACTCCCATCTTATAATAACAACTTCCCACAACAATTTGATCAAGCTCAGTGACTCGGAGGTAATAAGTGAGTAAGCCAACAAACCAAACATCATACAAATAAATCAACTGCCAATAATACTCATTGAAGCCACCCAGTCCTCTCGGGATGTTATTGTTTAATTAAGGAGGATAAATTATGCTGTGTTTAATTACTAATGATGTTGTGAATCAAATAGCATTTTAATTATTTGTCATGCAATATTTTTATACTAATTATACAAATCAATATGAAAGGAGCAGGTGAAACAAAGGAAACAGAAATAAGATTTATTTCAACATGCAATAGGCTTTGAAATCATGAGCAATTAGCCACTTCTTTGAATCAAAGCAGCCAGATGAGAATCATGGCAATACATCAAAATTGCTCTTATTTAAGGCACAATGGTAAGCTTAGGCTTCTCAATGAGCCTCCACAATCACAGTGTTTAGTTATTGTAGTGAATGTTCTCCATTATCCCAGTCACACTCTGTGATTAAGTTAGATGGTGAATTGCTATAGAGTTAACCCATCAATAAACAGGACAAAACAGGCAAAACCAGCCAAACAAATGTTAAGAACCTAAATAGCAACATATATGTTTATCTTGTAACTATAATGGTAAAATTCAGGCAAAGTATAAGACAATTAATCAAAAAATTCTTCAACAAATCCTTTCCTGTTTCTGTAATTCAGGATTATTCATTAGAATTACAAATCTGCTTCATGTCTATAAATCTTTATGATATTTTGTAATGTATTGAATAAATTTAGTAACTGAATTTCTAGGTTCAGCATCAGTGTGCAGACTTGGTTTCCACAGCTCTGTATTAATTTTCTTACATGGATACAGTATGCTTATCTCAGAAACAGCCTGACAAAGGTGTCTATCTCATAGCAAATGTGAGTGTGTGGCAAAATGCAAGCTCTTTGGAAGAGTCAAGTCTAAATTCTCATTTGTTATAGTGATCAAAAAATGACTTCAATGGTTTGAAACTTCACATCTTTCTAAAATATCATCCATCAAACAAACTGCAATTTTTCTTCACAGAGCTCTCAAGACTCCCCAACTTTATTCTTCATTTTCCCCAAGTGAGATCCCTTTAACCCTCTGCAAACTCATTCCTGTAGGAGTTGAATCAGGCTAAAAGTGATGAAATTAAAGCCTGGAGTTGTAGGTGTAACTGATGCCAATTGAACCAATGCACAGCTACAGATTTTACATATTTTGTGTGTTTTTCAGCATATTCTATATGTGAATCATTATCTGAAGATTTACTGTATGCTGTGTGAAATAAAATGCTATGTTCTACTAGCTTGTCTAATTTTATGGTCTACACATAAGCATGTTGTGGGGGAACAGCACCCACCTTTTTACCCCAAGGTACTCTTGAGGAGTGAGGGATAAGAGATTTAGATAGAAATATAGAAGGGAGAGAAACAGATAAACACAGGAGAGCCTCGGGAGAGCCTGAATACTTATCCACCAGCCCAGAACTTTATTTCAAAGGGACTTTTTATAACAATGCCAAGGGGAGGGGCAAAAGAACTCTACCTTGCTAGAGACAGCCAAGCGCAGACCCTTCCAAACACATGGGACCGACGCACATGGTCCAATCATCCTCTTACGCAGCTTTGGTGGTAAAGCAAGCTCAGATCTCACTAGGAAACCTCTGTGGGCTCCCACAGCATTTTCTATGTTTATATCCATATATATAATAATGAGAGGTACATGCTTGAGTTTCATTTGCTATATAGAACATAAGGCGCAAGAGGATAAGAGGTAGTTTTTTTAACTGTAATGGAGAATATGACGTGGCACAGTAAATTAGTAAATAATGCACACACTAGTGTACAAATGACAGAAGACTGCAATTAATGGTGTGTTTTCAGGGGAAATAGGATTTGATCTCATATATGTCTTGAATATTTTACTGAAGTGTATCAATATGAATCTCACAAAATTGTCATGCTGAAGTAGAGACTACTAAAGTTAAAAGGAACCAGGGACAAAGCTGGTCATAGTACCTTGAGATTGAAGTGATAGAGCAGTTACTAAAGAAGCTGTATTAGAATGAGCAGACACAGGAGAAAGGCTTTCCTCAAAAACTGAACCTAGATGATGAACAGAAAAGATTGGCATAAGCATAATTTGGCTATTTAATTTCTAATGGAGCAAAACAGGAGCATTAGTGTAAGGAGCCACACAGGGCAAGAGGTGGCATGCCAATTTTTCATGCTGAGTTTATTATTCTTGTAATAAAGAATTTTTAGCAGAGAATTCCTAGAAACACCTTAATGTACTAAATGAGAACTGTGTGAGACACTGTACAGGGAACATCATAGTGGTATCAACTGTATGTTTATCAACTGCAAAGGTAGACATGAACATCATGGAAAAAATGTCAAATTTCAAGCAATAGCTACAACAACAATAAACCCATGAATTAGATACTGAAAAACTTGAAAATGATTTTTCATGAAATGATTTTATTTATTAGAATTCCATGTGTCAAATATGCATTAATGCATTGGTATACAGTACTTTGGGATATCCAAAATCTGTTGCATCTTTTCTTTTTGAAAAAAAAAGGTATCTGTTGTTAACTGTGACTTCAGCAAGTTTTCTTTGACTCCAGTAAATGAGAAATCATACCATAATCCATTTAATATACTTTGCTGTTGATAGGAAGTAAAATTCCATCTCTTATGTAGATTTCAAAATAGATGCTGTTCAGTGGGTTTGAATGTGGGATATTTTCATGCTTTGATTTTGGGACAACTCTTAAAGATGCCAGATTATTCTAATCATAAATATCAACTGTTCATTAGCTTAATGGAAAAGAGTAGCAGATTATATATATATAATCATCACCCAGGGAGAAGATATACGTTTTCAGCCCATAACATTTATGTAGATAGATTGTAGACATAATGATCTTCCACAGGAGGAAGAGAGAAAACAATTACTCTAATGGAAAGTAGGAAAATGAAATTACTATTGAATGCTACCATAAGACAGATCTTTGTGGTAGCAGTGGCCTGAAGGATGGTTATACTCCTTGTCCTTGATCTTGGGAAAACATATATAGGAAATGCGTATTTACCTGCCTGTGTAGAAGAAACCTCATGGATTTTTCTTTTGATACTTTGAAGGACTGACACTTTGTAATTCTTGGTACCATAAATCAAATTCCTCAAATTAGCCCTGAAAGAGACTTATCTTGATTCTCTTTGAACTTGGTGAAATATCACTCCTTAGAGTTAGTTATAGGTTTCAGACCTCTGGGAGAGAAAATAAATTACTAGACCTTATCTGTATATATTTTCTTAACATCAGACTGTTCTTTGTCTGTTCATAGGAAAGATTCAGGTAGTTTTAAAGAATGAGAACAGAACTTGTTCTTAAAGACTAACTGCAATGGAACAAACTAGAAGAATACAGATGTTTATGGACTAAGAAAGTTTTCTAAATGAAAGCATGAAACCAAAAGGAACAACATGTCTGTGTCCTACAAAGAATAAGTTCGTCCATTAAATGAATGTGCTTAGACATGAACCACAGGCTTCAATAAAAAATACACTATGCTGGTAATGTAATTTTGAAACAGGGAGGCCTTGATCATGGAACACAGCCCAAACCACTTGGATTTCTGACCTATGGAACTGTGACCTGAAAAAAAATTCTAGAACAAAGTAATTGTTTTGTGTAAGGTTGAAAGGTTATCACATGTTAATTGCCTATATTATGGACTCTAAGGTCTCTTTACAAATATACACTGGGAATAACAGTGAATGAAGAAAACAGAAAGTGTATCATACAAGGTTAATTTAAAAGAAAGGTGATGGAAACGTGGGCAATGCCAAGTCTTCATTGCAAATCTTTAAGTACTGGTATTAAACTGAAAAATGGACAACTGCAAAAAATGTCTTTGACACATAGTTTTATCAATATATGAGATGGACTATGTAGCTATAGTTTGAGCATATGCTTTCTATCATTACATCTATTAAGCATATGTTATGAACTTTGTTTTATACTTACATGATGTAAACATCTCACATTAATAAGAAAACAAATGAATCAAATATTTATCTATTATAAGGAAATAAATAGGAGAATTTTATTGCAAATATTAGATTAGGTATTTCATTTTCAAGCTAGTGCAATAGCAGGTGTTCTGTGGCAGGTGGCACTATGGAGCTTTGTAAAAAGAGATTACTGCAACATAAGAACAGAGGAAGAGGAAAATGGATTACTCTGTTATATTAAAATTTAATCTGCTCTCTATATACATTTTAATCAAAATGTACATAGTAATTCAGTATATTGTGTCTTCCTAAACCTTTCTTTGTCCACCATATTTTGTTCTCTGTATTTCTTCTCCACAATTTCACACCCCATTTGCTTCTAACCAAATATGGCTGTTTCTGAATTCATGGTAAAATATGATAAATCCTTAAATTTCATGCTATATTTTAATGGCCCCCTTTATTGAATTATTATAAAGGTTTGTGGATTATTCTATGATATGCAATATGAAATTTTAATATCAGCTGACCTTTAATGTTATTGCTTTTTACTTGATAGGATTGATTTTAAGTGATTACCATTTGAATCACAAGGGGAAAAACAGGATCTAATGCTTCATTGTATCATGTCTGTATAAAGTAACTCAGTGTGACTTCCATAAGGCCAAATGAGAAAGCATCTCTTTCCTTGCTCTCCCACTCTGTTCCCATTCCAGCTCAAACCTCCAGCTCCCCTAAGCTCTCATTCCCCATCCCTTGCCTTCCATTATCCCCACGGCACCCCCCTCCCATTTGCTCATGTAGATCTTATCCATTTCTCCTTTGCTGGGTGATCCATGTGTCCTTCCTAGGGTCCTCCGTACTAGTTAACCTCCATGGAGCTGTGGGTTGCATTCTGGTTATCCTTTGCTTTACAATCTAGCATCCAGTTATGAGTGAGTACATACCATGTTTTTCCTTCTGAGTCTGGGTTACCTCACTCAGGATGATATTTTCTAGTTCCATCCATTTGCCTGCAAACCTCATGATGCCATTGTTTTTCTCTGCTGAGCAGTACTCCATTGTGTATATGTACCACGTTTTCTTTATCCATTCTTCAGTTGAGGGGCACCTAGGCTGTTTCCAGGTTCTGGCTATTACAAATAATGCTGCTATGAAGATAGCTGAACATGTGTCCTTGTGGTATGATTGAGCATTCCTTGGATATATGCCCAAGAGTGGTATAGCTAGGTCTTAAGAAAGAATGATTCCCAATTTTCTGAGAAACAGCCCTACTGATTTCCAAAGTGGCTGTACATGTTTGCATTTCCACCAACAGTTGAGTGTTCCTCTTGGTCCATATTCCTCCATCACAACCTGTCTTCAGTGTTTTTGATCTTAGCCATTCTGACAGGTGTAAGATGGTATCTCAGAGTCATTTTGATTTGCATTTCCTTGATGGCTAAGGATGTTTAGCAATTTCTTAAATTTCTTCCAGCCATTTCAGTATCTCCTGTTGAGTATTCTCTGTTTAGCTCTGTAGCCCATTTTTTAATTGGACTGTTGGTTATTTTGATGTCTAGTTTCTTGAGTTCTTTATATATTCTGGATATCAGCCCTCTGTCAGATGTGAAGTTGGTGAAGATCTTTTCCCATTCTGTAGGCTGTCGTTTTGTCTTATTGACTGTGTCCTTTGCCATACAAAAGCTTCTCAGTTTCACGAGGTCCCATTTATTAATTATTGCTCTCAGTGTGGGACTACTAAGTAGTTTTCTAATGGTACTGATCATCTCTTCTCAGATCAGGATTGAATTTCTAGAAGATTTGGGGTGACATTCTTGTTATATTCCTTGCCACTTTAGCAATTTATCAATAATGCTTCTACCCTTATATAAAAAGAAAGTAAAAAAAAATCTATGCCAGCAAATCAAACACTCACTTTTTATTGAAATGTCACCAAGGCTGTACTGACAAGAATGTCTCTGAGTGATGTCTGACCCTGCGCCTCTCAGCTGGAGTTCTTACACACAAGTTAAATACTCTGCTTGAAGCCTGATAGTGTGTGAATTGCACAGGTGGCCTCTTGGCCTATAACTCCAGAACAAAATACCTCCACCCTCTCAGGACATTGTTTTTCTCTCAATGGTTTGCATGAAATTTATACTTTCGGTGCTTCCTGCTTCACCCCATAGGAAGGAAATCACTAGGCTAAAACAGAAATAAAATTAATTCATCCTGTTATACTGTTTTAGATTTCTTTAGTTTATGCTGGCAGTAAAAAAGAAAAATGGTAAGTACTGGAGCTTGTAAAACACACAGAAGAGGGCTCCCTGACATATAAGTCTTATCACAAATGTTGACAATACAAGGTGGAAGAAGCAGGGGATCACACAGAGAATTGAAAAGAAGAGTGCAGTAATTGCTGATGCAATCTTAACCACACTAGGAAAGGCTACCTGGAATGGATGTTCAGTTGTATTAAAGCTTAGTTGTCCTGGGAGTCCTAGACTGAAGGATTTTGAGACAAGAAGAGTTCCATTGGCAAGCCACTGCTTTAGGGATGTGCCAGGTATGTTTGGAGATTCATGTGAGTTTCAACTAGTGATGTTAAAGTATTTGATATATGACAGTTTAATGTATATAATGTAGATGCAGGTTATTGTCAGTTCACACTGACAATATTTTTAAATACATACAAATATACAAAAGCTTTACTTTTACACATAGTTTTTTCCTATAGAGAATGTATTCAGAAATTTTCATTAATATGTAGCCTTTAGAAATGAAATAAGTTTGGCTTCAAATATCAGCTATTTGGGGCAGAACTCTGTCTAGTGGTAATGTCTACAAATTTCATAATAGCTAAATAGTTTTTTATTCAGTTTTTAAAAAGAAAGATGTGATTGATTTAGGTGATTCCTCACTATTAATCAATGTGTATTAAGAATAAATAGACATTTATCCTTAAGAGAACAATCAGTGGGACATGAAGGTAAAAATGTCTACTGAATCATGGCAACATCTTCCTTTTACCACGACGACCCACAGTTAAAATTAGTCTTGCTAGCCTAGGCATTACTTCTCTATGGCAAAGGGAATTTATTTTATCTTGTTGACACACACATGTCTACACCAAATGCAGACTGCTTAAGAAAAGGTTGACAGTACTTTGCTGACATTTCAAGACTACAAATGCCACTTCGAACACTCATAGGTACTAGATATTACTCTTTTTTTTTTTTGGTTTGCTTTCAGTATTTCTCTGCTAAATATTTTCCTGCCTTGTTGAAATATTCTTCCAATCTGAGATAATTAGAAGTTGATTAATACATTTTATACACTTAATTTGGTTATTTTTTTCTCCACTGTTGGCGTGAGTGTTGTTCTTAACTAATGAACAATAGTGTTCATAACAAAAGACATTTTAATCACTATATTTTGATAACAGACCATCCCATTAAATAAATTAGATCTCATGTCTTTGCTTGGGAAGGACACATGCCTTTAATCCCTGAGCGTGACATGTCTGAGTGAGAAGGGTATAACAGGCGTGAGGAGACAGGAACTAAGCAGCAGTTCAACTGAGATCCTCAGAGATGAGGACTGAGAGGCTCTCAGTCTGAGCATTCATAGAAACAGGATTGCCTGAGGAGTTGGTGAGATGTGATTTGCTGTGGCTTGCTGTGCTTCTCTGCTCTTTCAGCTTTCACCCCAATATCTGGCTCTGAGTTTTTTTTTTAATTAATATGACCATTTAGCAATTCATGTTACAGTTCCTCAATGTGCTTATCCAATGACAACTAATCAGCTCTGAAATCATACATATTGAGGTAACAATATATGGACTGAGCAGATGTGTGTGTGTGTGTGTGTGTGTGTGTGTGTGTGTGTGTGTGTGTGTGTGTTAGGTAGGTTGTTATATATTCATAATACTATGGCATACAGAAGTACTTTTAGTTTGTATAATTGTTCCTGCTTTTCTTACTCCACTTGGATCTACTAAGCAATATAAAATCTATCTCGGATTCCATAGTTAATACTAACTAATTCTTCCAATTTTCAATGTAATTAGCAAATATATTTAATCACTTTTAACAAAAAGAGAAAAAAAGTATTGCTAGAAAAACACCCCAAACTAAGTTCTAAGTTTTCTAGGTTCACTCAGTCTTAAAAATCTTGATTAGAATGTTTTCATATAAAGAAATGAGCTGAATGTAGAACATAGATTTTGTTAAGGAGCCAACTTATTTCCTCACTAGTGAAGCTGCTATCAAGGAGGCATTGCACAAAAATACGAAGAAAGCACAAATGACTTAAGTACCCCATATTCAAGTCAAATCTTTTTGGGAATTCCGTGTAGGGTAATTTGGTTCAATTCATGTAGTTGAAAATGAAACAGCTTCCAAACTGTGTGATGATCAATATGACTTATTTTAATAGTAATTTTTATTAGTAGCTTAAGTGGAAGATGAAAATTCAGTACTTGTTAATATAACTCAACACAATATAATCTAAAATTCCTATCACAACTGCCATTTCTTAAGCAATCTGAGTATATATAAATATATTGCACATATATATGTATGTATACTGCACAGCTCTCAAATCTCATAACACACTATCTCCCACACAAATTCATCTGAGAATAGAATAGGAACCTGGGTCAGTTTCTCATCTTCCTCCTGCTGAGCCCATCTGAGCACAAAGCTTCCTTTTGAAGACAGAGGGAGCTTTGAGCTAGAGTCTGCTCTGCAGGAAAAAGAGCCAGAAAACTGAAGTCAATAGATGCTGTGTGTAGTTGCCGTTGGAGGACGCCCTCCCTAAATGCACTCATATTTGAATGGCATCTGCAAGCCGCTTGTTCTTTCAGGTGAGGCTCAAATGTGTCCTCTGCTCATTCTTTGAAGCTTAACTGATTTTTCTTTCCTCAGATGAAGCATCTCCAGTGTAGAAGTAACATAAATAAATAACCTTAAATTTTGTATCTGCCGATGTAAAGCTCATATCTATATAAGGATATTTATTTTGCATTCAACAAAATTTGAATATCTTAATGAGTGCAGAGAAATAAACATCATGAACAACAATAATACATGAAAATATCAGGCACACTTTAAGACCTTTTAAGTTATGTTATTTTACACCTGAAATATGTAATTTTTAAAAAAAATTTCATTTCAGATCTTTATTATTTAATAGGTCAAGTCAAATTTCCAGTCTGGCCCTATAAGAAAAATGATTACACTTACATATCATCTCTGATATTAGTTGCTACAAGGTACATAAAATATACTTTTGAAAGAACTTTACACATCTTATGAAGCTATACAGATCCACGAGGCTAAAATCAAGTTACTTGTCAAAGTCTTAACACTTATAAATATTGGATTTAAACTCAACACCTCTTCTGGCTCTAGGGTCATTCTCATACATATGTGGCACTGTTCTCAAAACAAAAAACCTGTGGCTAGATAGGTTACAGACTGCAGAAAAACATGCTACTGTTTTTCTGCTAGATGGAGCTAATAGTTAACCTACTCTAAATGACTTCTTGTTATACACATAGATTAGCACATCTGACAAACCTCTTCAGAAAAATCTGTTTTTTTCTGGGGGGGGACAGGGTGGGAGGAGTTGATGTTAAATAAACATGGTGACCCATCACTGGTCAAGGTACAGAGAATCAGATTGTTCAGCCCTAAATAGAAATGTCTCACACATCATTGTGAAAAGTGATCATTGTGAACAGGATAAGAGGCAGTGGATAACTACTGCTAAATAGGATTTTCTGCACATGGTAGACCAGTTAACCATATTAACTCAAAGTAGTGGAGACAATATGCACATGTACTTCACACGCTTATGTCAGACATTTGGTCAACATATTGAATGGAGATAGGTACAAAGTCCCACCCATAGCTGAAGAGCTATTGGGAATTGAATGCTTCTGGGAGACAGAGTCAGTTTTCTTTTAAGGCAGGGCATTCAGGAAGTTGTGCATACTCCAATAGAAGATCACACATTCAAGAGTGAATGGGTAGAAAAAAAATAGATTCAGTATGTTACAAAAAGAAAAAAAGACAAATCATAAAAATGGATGGAGAAATAGAAATGGATCTGGGAAGAGTTGGGAGAATGGTGTAAACATGATTAAAATGCATTGTATGAAATTCTTGAAGAATACAAAAGTAATTTAATTTAAATAAGATTAGTTTGAGTTTTGATAAATATTTTAAGATTGTTTTTTAGCCATAATATCATCATTACTGGAACCACACCAGCTGAGAAGGCCATGGAAAGAGCCAGGAGTCATTAACGGAGAAGACATGCCCAGTAGCCCAGGCAACCAGGTAAGTTAACTGAACACCCTCAGCATCTGTCCTCTCCTCCAAACCAAATCCTCCAGTCTCATCCCTAACTGTTACAGAACACCAGCTGCAGCCTTCCTTCCTCCCTGCCATATCTGCTGTTGAGGATCCCACAGACCATCTTCATTTAATCTCCCTTCCCCACTTATGTCTTTTTCCTCATCCACAACTACAGCAGAAAACCATTGCTAACCTATAGGCCATGCCTACCAGAAAACCAGATAGGTTGCCTGCAGCTCTCTTTCCCCTCTGTTCCTCAGATCTAATCTTCCAGTCTCATCTCCAGCTCTGCAACAGAACACCTGTGGCAGCCTTCCTTGCCAACCTGTTCCCATCTCTGGAGGATCCCACAGATTTCCTCTTCTAACCTTATTCTGCCTAATCATTGCTTTGCTCAGCCCCTAAGCCCAACAGACAACCCCTACTGATGGTAGATCCACACCTCTTCTTCTGCTCCTCCAGATAGAATCCCCTCAGTCTAATCACTATCTCTGTAGTAGAATATCTGTGGTCTCCCTTTCCTCTAGGGTTCCTCACCCAGCTGCACAGGCCAGGGAAACTGGTCTACAGAAAATTTCCTACCAGGCAGCACAGAGCCACCATATTCTCCTAAAGTCAAGGGAGGAAGCAGAAATCATGTAACACAACATTCACCCAACAGACAAAAAAGCAGGTACCATCACTCAGACCTATGATCATCCCAATTCCAGATGCCTAGATGTAAGTGTAAAACACCATCAATAATAGCAATGAAAATGCCTTCCTTGGAGCCAGCAACCCTACCTCAAGAGGAACTGAATATTTTAACATGGCTGACACCGAAGAAAAATACCCGAAAACAGCCTGTATGACTAAATCATTTAAAGAAATCTAGGAATTAACAAACAGTACATGGAAATTAATTAAACTGTTAAAGACATGAAGTAAGAAGTAGAATTCATGAAGAAAAACAAAACTGAATGAATTATGGAAATGAAAAATTTGAAAATACAAACAAGAACTACAGGGGTAAGCTTCACCAACAGAATGCAAGATATGGAAGAAGGAATCCTAAGCTTTAAAGATATGGTATAAACAATACATACAACAGTCAAAGAAAATGTTAAACCTATAAATTTACTGAAACAAAACATCCAAGAAATCTGGAACACAATGAAAAATCAAATCTAAAAATAATAGGAATAGAAGAAGAAGAATGAACCCAGCTCAAAAGCCCAGAAAATACTTTGAACAAAATTATAGGAGAAAAAATTTAACCTAAATAAGGAGATGTATATAAAGGGTACAAGAAGCATACAGATCACAAAAATAGATTAGACCAGAAAGGAAAACTTTCTCTGCACATAATAATTAAAAAAACTAAACTTGGAGAACAAAAGGGCAGACCTACTAGAATCACACCTCTCTTTTCAATGGAAACTCTAAAAGCAGAAGGGCCTGGGAGGTGTGCTGCAGACTCCAAGAAACAACAGATGCAAGCCCAGGCTACTATACCCGCAGAAATATTAACCAGCATTGGTGGAGAAAATAAGATGTACTCAATGAGGCCCAATTTAAGAATGGCTATCTACAAATACAGCCATACACAGGGTGCTAGGAGGGAAACACCAACGTAGGGAAGTTAACTATACCCATGAAAGCACAGGGAATAAATAATCTCTGCAGGCTACCAAAAGAGAAGTGTAAATAGCAACCCAGGCATAAAACCTTCTATCTACAATCTGTTCTGTCTGCAAATATGCCTGAGCAATGGAGGCACAAACCTTTTGGACTTAACTAACTGTTGTCTGATTTGACTTAAGGCATACTCCATACAAAGGACTCCATACCTGACACTGCTTGGTTGAACCAGAACTAGAAAGGATATAGCCCAGAGACCTAGGGGAAAACCAAATAATACTGGTCTAAACTCATAATAAAACAACTCCTAATGATATTCTGCTATATGCATAGATCAGCACCTTATTCAGGCAATATTAGAGAGGCTTTCTCCTGTAGGAGATGAGAGCAAATACAGAGATCCTTAAACAGACATTATGCAGAGTGAGACAAACCTTAGTACACACAGCTCTAAATTAGAAGTCTTCATCTAATCCCTCCTATCAAAGCTGAGGGAACTCATGGCAGAAGGAGTGGAGGAAATAGAGGAATGGAGGAAAACAGGAGAACAAGAAACCCTAAAACAACTGAGCCATAAAATCCCAGAGGCTGCAAAATTAATAAAGAGGCCTGTGTGGATCTGTATCATATATCATGCATAGACACTATAGCTTTTAGTTAATACTTTCATGAGACTCTTGAATGTGTAAACATGTGTGTCTCTGATTCTCATGCCATCTTTTGGGGCTCTTTCAATTTTCTGTTGTCTTGTCTTGTCCAACTTCGATATGATTATTTTTGTTTTATTGTATTTTTATTAGAAAAAGAAAGTATATTCCTATTGTTTAAGACACTAAAAGAGAAAAGAAAATCATCATAATTTACAAATCAGTCTAGATATTACAAAATAATTATAACTTAGCTAGAAATTTCATAAAAATATGCACCTAAATCAAAGAATATATTCCTATTGTTAGTCCTTTGAAATCCTCCCTCTTAATTTCATGACACTTGGTCGAACATTGGATGGATGAGTAGAAAAGTGACAAATCAGAATTTTTTCGTACGTAGACAATTTAACATGAATTTTTGTTGTGAGAAGATCCAGATAATATTAGCAAACCCTATATTAATTTTGAAATTTTGCTGCTGTTAATTAGTAAAATTTTTTAACAAGAGGTAAATTAGAAATATACTGCATTTTAAACAATACCAAATAAGTTCCTTCAATATATTGTCTCAAGTAGTATAGCATTGACTCCTAAGAAATTCAAAGTACTTTCAGCTCCCTTCTATGGTGACTTTGTTGGGAATATTCATAAATGTTTCATAAATCTATCAGTATCTTTATATCATGTATTGGGTAGAAACCTGTTAGTTTGCACCACTCATTTTAAACCAAATGAGAATTTGATTAAACTGATGCCAAATTCAAATATTGAAAAACTTTGTTTAAAAATGGGATTCCTAAGTACAAACACCATGCTATTATCCAGGTGAGCTCAGTTTTAATCCTGATTGGGACAGTCAGTAAGGACAACTACTATATAAGGAATTTCAGTTTTCTAGAAACTCTTTCTTTACTCAACTGTAATTGTTGGAATTTTTGTTCAGCTCCAAGGAGATTCTAAGATTCTATATGATGATGATTTGTAACAGAAAACTCTTCAAAAAAGTCACACACAAAACCCTGTAATACTGAAGTATTTAGAACCATTTAGTGTTTGTTTACGCACACACACTCAAGCATGCTCACACGAGCACACACACACACACACACACACACACACACACACACACACACACACACAGATTAATATATTAATTAAAAGCAAATAGATGCATAGCTTTTTGATACCCTTAGAAAAAGTTTCATTGTCTCTTAATGCCATTTAGTAAAGCATCCATTAAGAGAGTTCCTTAACATTTAGTTGATATACGAAAGATGAGGATGTTAATTATGATATAAAAATTCTAGGGGCTGGAGAGATGGCTCAGAGGTTAAGAGCACTGACTGTTCTTCCAGGGGTCCTGAGTTCAATTCCCAGCAACCACATGGTGGCTCACAACCATCTGTAATGAGATTTGGCGCCCTCTTCTGTATACTTAACAAATAAATAAATCTTAAAAAAAAAATTCTAGGAGTAGTGTTCTCATCGGTGCTGTCTCTTGGCATCATGACATTTAAGCTTCTGGAGGTTAGGTTTAGTCTTTGTCCTTTCCTGCAATCACTCATCAGAATTTGGCAAAAACCTGGGGCAGAGCACCAAGAGGTTCCAACCTATCAGCAAGGCATCCCACATTTCCAGACTCAAGTTTCAATCTTAAAAAGAAAGTTTTAAGTGAATTCCTAACCTTGAAAACCACTGGTTTCTACCAACACAGTACATTATTTGTAATTAATCCTGAAGAACAAGGTTTTATAGATTACCTTTGCCAAGTGAGCTTGATTTTTTCACCACAGGCAAAAAAAGGTAATTTTAATAGTTCTCATATTAGAGTGTGAGTTCCAAAGTAATGAAACTTGTTCCAAACTTGCTCGTTCAAAAGAATTGGGGGTTATGGTAAATTGGTGATTTGAAGCATTGGAAAGGTTTGTAAAGAAGTTTTCACTTGAAATAAAGTGCAGTGTTAAGATACAATGTGATATTGAGAGATTTTCAGTCTACTCCATAAAATTTTTAAATTATCCAATAGCATAGCAGAGATCTGTGAATAATCAGATCTTCTTCAGCATAAGTTTCCTATCAGAAACAGGAAACTCAGCTTATGGGTGAAATGCAGATCCATTTCTTCATTTCTTTTCTTTTTTTTTTTTTTTTACTCTGTCACAACTGAGACTTTATTGGTTGAGTACACAGACATTTCAATTCTTAAGACATGGACTCAAACTCTAAGAGTCATATATTGTGTTCATGTACCCAAAAGAGCCATGTATTGTTTCTCTTTGAACTTATTCCAGTGATATTTCTTCCTAAACTTGGCAAGTTTTCCCTAAGACCTCACATAACAATCAAATGCTCACAATCCTTAATTCCACTGACTCACAATTTTATGCCACATACAGTACATATTCAAAATTTCAATCTTTCACAGCACATTATCACAATTGTTAGGAAAATGGACTGCCATGACCAGAGACAGTTCTGACAGGGCAAGGACCAAGGAGTGGTTTTTTAGGATACAGTTCTACTAGAAACACGAGACCAGAAATAACTGAAAATATTCCAGACAGAAATGCACGACCAAGACTCAAAGTATGCTTTGTGTTGTAGGATATAAAATTAGCCCCCTCTACAGAATGTTATGGTGACCCCCAAGACAGTCACAGCCTCTCTTGATTCAGTATCCTGCTATTTTCTGGTTGTACCAAAAAATAAACAACCAGCAAGTGATTTAACCTCTTAAAAAAATCATTTACACTTAAAAAATGGGATGAGGCGGGACTTCCTCCCACCTTTTAAAAATGTTTCTAGAGCTACTAAAAAACTCGCATTTACAAAATAGTTGATAAAAATATTCCTCTGGATTGTATAAGAAGGGAGGCAGGGACACTGACAGACATGATGGATGGTTAGTCGGACTTGGCTTCTTTCTCTTCGACTTCAGAGGCTGGACTCGGGTTGAGGTGGCTGACCAGCAAACCACAGATGTGCCTGCAGAAAATGGAGAGGCTGAGAACCATTTCTTCATTTCTTATTAAGGCTCCACTTTTTTTTTTTTTTTTTTGGTTTTTCGAGACAGGGTTTCTCTGTGTAGCTTTGCACCTTTCCTGGAAGCCACTCTGTAGCACAGGCTGGCCTGGAACTCACAGAGATCCGCCTGCCTCTGCCTCCCGAGTGCTGGGATTAAAGGCGTGCGCCACAACCGCCCAGCCTAAGGCTCCACTTTCATCTTAAATGGATGCTGTGGAATAATGCTTTTGTATACAGGTTTAATAAAACACTGATTGGCCAGTAGCCAGGCAGGAAGTATAGGCAGCATAAGCAGATAAGGAAGACGAAGGCTGAGTGAGAAGATGCCAGCCTGTCATCCAGGGAACAACATGTAATGACACACAGGTAAAGCCATGGAATACATTGTGATATATAGATAAACAGAAATGGGCTGAGTTTAAATGTAAGAGCAAGTCAGTAGTAAGCCTGAGCTAATGGCTGAGGAGTTTTAATTAATATAAGCCTCTGTGTGTTTACTTGGTTCTGAATGTCTGTGGACTGGGCAGGACACAGGAAAACTTCCAACTACAAATGGCCTTGTGTTAAAAAAAATTCTTGTGATTTTTTTTTCCTGAGAAATATCTCAACTTTCAATGTTGACTTTCATAAGTATCACTACTCCAGTAGTAGTGGGGCCTGGGAGAATAGAGCTGATAAATGAGACAGAGAAGAGTATCATGCAATAGCCAACTTTATTCAGAGTACCATACAATTTAATAAGAATCAAATGGGTAAAAGCGTACACTTATAAGGGCATACCACATGTGACAGGAAAGCCTTGAGTGGTCGACAACCTGCATGCAGCAGAAACATGGTTTTCCATAGAGTTTTATAAAAAAGTGACAACAGTCATTTGTAATGAATAATCTGAAGTAAACTCGTAAACTCACTCCTATCCACTACAGGTGGGAGGTGCACAAAAGCAGAATTTTAAAACAATTATTCTATTTTTTTTTTTTTTTTTTTTTTAAGAAAACTGAGGTCACAAGATTCTTGCTTTGGTTTCTTGGAGTCTTTTCACAAGCACTCAGAAATCCCCTCCCAGGACTCCAATCTTGGACTTTGTTTTAACAAGCACTTCTTAAGTCACATTATAAAATTTAGATACTTTGAATCATTTTTTAAATGAATATCTAAGGCCATGCAATAATATTTAGTGAGAAAAAGAGGCCATTAATCTGAAGGAGAGTAAGGGAGGGGATATACAGGAGGGATGAAGAGAAGAAAGGGAACAGTGAGATATATCTGTAGTATGATCTCTAAAAAGTAATTATTTGAAAGTTAGAAAGTAAGTATAAATTAGTTACACAAAAATGGGTGGCATAACACTTATCTATGTATGCATAATTTATTTTGATGATATTCATTATCATTCGCATCACCCTTTTGCCTCAGTTTACTTCTTACAAAAATTAGATATATATAAATTTTAAATATGGATTCTGAATATGAGAGGAAACGTGCTATTTGATTTCTGGCTCCAGTTAGATTTTCTCATCATGATGTTCTTTCTATGACAACTCAATGTTCCCAACACCACTTGTTAGAAAGGTTATATATTTGTGCTGAGTTTATAGAAAATCAGTTGGCCTGCATTACGTGAGTTACATAATATTTGTGAAAGTTAATGGCATTTTTGTGATTAATATAAACATGAATGTAGTGATCTTTGATCAAATCCATACAGTCATGCCCTATATACTCACTCTACTTACTCCCTAGAAATCAGTTTTCATATTAGTTACTTTATAGTATTGTTATTTTCATCTGTGATCATTCATTTTCTTTTTTTTAAAGAAGCAATCATTTATAATTGCCTATGGACACTTTTTAATTGTTCAGACTTTCATATAAGAGTATAAAAACATGTCATGCCCAAATGCTGACCTTACTCCCACCTAATTCCTCCCATATCTCTTTCTCCAGTACTTCCCTCCCCTTCAACTTCATGTACCCTTTTTGAAACTGTAGTGGGTAGCCATTCCAGCTTTGACCTGGAAGTTCCAACCCCCACTGAGGCTTCGGTAACTGTCACACCTACAAGTGGGGCTGAGAGAGGACGCTGAAGACCTGAGATCTGGATGCTCAGGCTCTCTTGCCCTAGACCCTGGACGCTGGAGGTAGACCAAGCAGTGTTCTCCAGAGAATACTGCCCGACTGTGCTACACCTTTCCTAGACACTGTAAACTATCCCTTCACTTGTAAGTTACTCCACAAAATAAACCTCCCTTTTAACTATATGGAGTGGCCTTAATAATTTCACCAATATGAAACCTGTTGAGTTAACTTAGTGCTGCCTTTATATGCATGGGTATAGAGTCATCTAGAGAAGTGTGACTAGCCTCCCAGTGGCCATATGTTTAAAAAGAAACTGTCATTCTTTCCCAGAAGCCATTAACTGTCAGTAGGTGGTCAGCTAATGGTTATATTTCATAAAGATCCTGACCTTTCCATCTTTAATTTTGGCTGACTTCTTGTGCAGCCCTTGTGCATGAAGTCACAAGCCATTGTGAATTCACGTGTGCAAATGCTCTTATCTTCAGCAAATGTTTCACTGAAGACATCTGCCATCTCTCACTCTTACATATAGTGATCTCTGACCTTTGGAAGAAGGGGTGTGATATAGATTCTGAGCACTCCAAAGTATAAAGGAACAGTAAACAAAATATACTAAAACAGAGGTGTTAGCTATGTATTCAGAACTCCTGGAGTCTATTATAATCTGCTTAAATTAATAAGAAAACAAGCAAGACCTAAGGCAGTCCTATGTGTTGTCTTGAACATATGAGATACCATAATAAAGATGCTTCAATGAAAGTCATACTCACATCCTCCCCCATAGTTATGGATGTCAGTTCTCCTCACTCATTGTCACTAATTCAATGATAAAGTCTATTAAGGCTAATCAAGTATTGGTATTCAGGTTATTTCCTATCAGAAGGCCAACAAAGGAAGTTTTTCTTTCACTACTTTAACCACAAAAAAGTTATTCTCACCATTCTCATAATGTGAACATCCTTCAAACAAAAATGTCAGTTAAATCAATCTGCCTGTTTTGATTGTGCATTATTTCTTTTGTTTTTTTTGTTACTTCTTTATTCAATTGCTAACATGCATTTCAGACTCATCCAGTAGTCTCCCCAATTTTTCCCCTTACTTATTGTCAAATAACTCTGATTTACCATAACTTTACCATAATTATCATAATTTTAGAGATATGCCTCATTCTTTGTTATTACCCACCAATCAACTGAACCACTGAGCTATTGTGTAACTTAATAAATTTTATATAAATAAAGTGAGCATTGTTTAAATTTACTAGATGAATTTTTTCATATTCTCATATATCTAACATAACATAATCTGTCAGAGAAAGGGAATTTTCTGCTTTTAAATATTAATTGTATTTTAGTGAGAAAGAGAATCATATTGAATAATTGAAAGCTGAAAGCAATCTTAAATTATAGTCTGCATTTCTTGTCCTGACTTATTTAAAACAGTTGATTGTGAGGACTGAGGAAATATCCATGGGGCTTTTAGTGTAACCAGAATTATGAGCTCACTATATATAAAGAAAAGATAATTAAAATATGTCTTTGTCACTATGTGCTTATGCTTGCATAGTGTTTTTAGTGTATATGTGTATGCTTGCCTGTTTGCATGTTTGTATGTTCACAATACATTGATATCAGAATATCTTATTGTTATTCAAACAGAGTCTCTCAGTGAATCTAGACTTTTATATTTCAAGGAGACTGTCTGGCCAGGAAACTCTCAATATCTGAAGAGATTTACCTACCTCGAGCATGGGGATTAGAGGCTTGTGCCAACATTACTGGCATCTATGTTGGTGCTGGGGACCAAAACACAGCTCATTGTGCCTGTACAGCAAGCATTAAACTCAGTAAGCAATCTCCTAAGCTCCTTTTTTCATAATTAATGTTTTTGTCTTTATATTGTGTGCCATTCCAAACAGTATGTTTCAAGACCAAATGGCTCTGATTCTGCCTTAATCCCAGTATCTGAAATCACATAAAAATTGCTTTTGTTTTTAAATGAAAAAAGAAACAACAGAATTGCTTCCTTGCCTCAAACCATTCAGATGAAACTGTCCATAGTTATCATTCTCACTTTTGTTTTAGTTTAACTATGAGCAACATTGTTGACATCGATGGAAATTGGTGCTTTTAGCATTTTACTAATTTATGAGACATCCCACAAAATTTTCTACTCCATATCATCTATTCTTTTAAGTATTCTCCATTTCAATAGTTAGGGCACGGTTATTGAATGAATTATCTCCATGACTCACAACTTTCAAACTACTAATGTTGGATTTTTTTTTTCAGCTGAAGGCTCTTGCACTGTAGCAGAGCCTGCCTGGCTGCCTTGGGAGATATGGAGTGTGTGTCATTTCCATAGGACAAAGGTAGACACAGGACACAGCTCTGAAATCACACAGCTATTCACTTACATGTGTGTTTCTTTAATCAGAAACAGTCTACTGAAATAACTGGGGAAGTATTCTGCCTCAAAATGCATGGAGTGTGTATACAGAGCAAATATAATGCAATGTGCTTAATAGAGCTCTTATTAATAGGAATGAACAAACTATGTTTTCTTTACTAAATCAGCAAACAGTGCATTTTAGCTCTAGCCAATGGGGCCGATGATAAGAGTCTCCATCCTGAAAGGTGTATCTGTCTATCAGAGGATAGGGCTACACTAATCCTCCCCGTAGGATTGGAAATGGAATTGAAAGGATTCTCTGGGGGAATGTGCCCTATTGGTTCAAAGCACTGATCTTACAAAATCCTTTTACTGCCAAGTAGGACTGATTATTTTCAAATGTGGAAGATAGGATAGACATAAGCTATCCTTCCCTGTCCTTTACCACAATAATATATACTTTTCACAGGATTTTCTTTCAGTGTCTAAAAATATCCAGTTATCTTGTAAGTTGTTGGGGTTTTTGCCTCATGAGTAGGAGCTTAAAAAATCTTAAAACACATTTTTCATCAGTGTGATGAAATTCTATGAAGTTATCAGGGATAATCATTTAACAAAAATCAGCATTTTAGTATGCTTAATCCTCTCAGTGATCAAAGTTATTTCAAAGTTTAAAGCTCATATTATGAAAGAATTAAAGAATTATGATGTCTTATTAAACATAATCTATTTTTGTTGCATGAATTATAAAGTATTTGTCTCTTAATTTTACACATTGATTTTGCAAAGCCAAGGTAAATTATTTTTCTTTAATTAAAATATAATTACATGAATTCCCCCATAATTTTCCCCTTTCTCTTTCATCCCTCTAGACCCTCACATGTACACCTTCACTCCATCTTGAATTCACAGGCTTTTTTTCTTTGCTTATTATTGCTATACAGAGAGAGAGAGAGAGAGAGAGAGAGAGAGAGAGAGAGAGAGAGAGAGAGAGAGAGAGAGAGAGAGAGGGAGGGAGAAATGCAACCCATTGAGTCCATTTACTTGCTTGGATGTATGTGATTTCAGGGATTAGAATTATGTATTGGATCACCAATTAGAAGGTTCACTCCTCAGCAAGACTAATTCGTCCTCTCCGTCCTCTCTCTGGAATCATTAGTTGTCTGTAATTTTTTGTCTGTGGGTACAGCCCAGTGATATTTCTCTCTTCTACATCAGTATGTCTGTTCTTGTCAATCTTTAGGTTTTATTTAGGCATCCATATTGTTGAAGCATAATATTTTAAATTGCATATACTTTAAAGGTAATACAACCTCTCAGCAGAGTTCTTAGTCTTCTAGCTCTTACAGTCTTCCCACACTTTTTCCCAGGATGTTTAATGCACTTTAGGTTCAGGAGTTGTGTTGCAGATATATTCTTTGGGGCTAGATACCCTACAGTTACTTATCTTGGCACTCTGTTCAGTTATAGTGTTCTATAGTGGTCTCTACCCACTTACCAGAGAATCTTCTTTGATGGTGGGTGAGAGAGAGCTTCATTTACCTATGAGTATAAGGACAAATTTTAGTATGCCTGTAGGCATCATGAAGATCTACTAAAGTCATGGTAGTAGATTGCCCGCTCAGTCCCATGTCCTTACTATCTCTGGGTAGTTGGCTGGGTTTCTAGTATCAGGCATGATTTTCTTCCTTTTGAGGAAGCTTTAGAGTTTAATCAGACAGATGCTACTTATTGTGAAGATGTAAGTGTCACTATTGAACATTAGGACTATCTTGCTATGATGTTCATTGTTGTGGTTCACAGCCATTATAGCTGGGTAGGAATACTGATTACTTTCCTCTCTTTACAGAAGGAACAGCACCTTCTTGTACTATGAAAGCTTGACCACATGGTTTGTTTGCTTTTTTTTTAATAGCAACTTCCCTTCAACTCTTCAAAGCAATTAGCAGAAGTAACAATGGTCTATATTTTGGTGTGTGTGTGGTCACTTGGAGTTGCTTATCAACTATTTAAACGCAAGTATCTAAGCCTGGAACTAGGGATTTTGTTTGATAGTCTATCACTCTTGTGGGTAGCATTGGCAGTCCAAATAGCATAAATTCATTTAACCTATGTATTTATGTATATACATGCAATTATGTATTATATGCAATTTTAGGTAAATATAAAATATTGTGATTCCTTAAACATTTTTAAACATCCTTATTGCAATTTGTCTTTAATCCCCCCCTCTCCTCTGTTTTGAAGTCCCTCCTATCCTCCCAATTTTTTAAAGTGTGTGTACTGTCAATGTGTGGGTACGTGTTTGTGTACATGTGAAATGCAAATGAAGGTGTGTGCATGTGTGTGTATGGTATATAAGATACATGTGTCTATGTGTACATACATTAGGAAGCCATAGATGAGAGTTATGTGCCTGCCACCACTGCTCCCCCTCTTATTTCCTGAGAAAGTCCTCTTTCTGAAACTAGAACTCACCACTTACTTGGACTGGCTGGACTCAAGATCCCCATCTTACTGCACCTGGTAGTAGGTTCTAGTATTATAGATGTGCCTATCTTTCCTGTGGGTGCTGGTAATCTGAAATCACTTCTTCATAGTCCCATAGCAGGTGTCTTTCTGACTGTGACTTCTCAATCTGATGAAGTTATTTTATTAAATGTATTTCCTTTTGCCATACCTGCCAACCTGTGTTGTTGACACTGATGTTATTTTGTAAGCTTGGACATTGCTGACCATAGCTACTCTCCATGAGATCTCATTAGACTTATTGTAAGTGCTAGCAATTTGCCATATTCTCTACAATTGCTGTGTACATTTTGCTCTCCAACACCAAAGCTACATACCTGCTGAGGAGACTAAAATGTGTTACAATAATTTATTAAGAGTAAGTGCATGTAAAGACAGTTTTCCTTCAACCAGATTAAGAATAATTACCTTAAAAATATCTAAATGTAGGTCATTAGAAGTCATTCCTGTAATGTTTATATGGGGGGGATATCCTGTTGGTCTGGATGTTAGCAAACTGATATGAAATTATAGGTAATTATCATTGGAAATCATTCCAGTCTCTCTCTGTCTCTCTCTGTCTCTCTCTGTCTCTGTCTCTGTCTCTGTCTCTCTCTCTCTCTCTATATATATATATATATATATATATATATATATATATATATATATATATACACACACACACACTGTTGATAATCAGAAGCATTTTTTTGTTGAAAAACAAAAACAATTTGGATACTATAAAAACATGTGAGGGAGAGTTTCATGAATAGAGATACCTTCAATATTATTTTAATGTAGAATTAGAATAATAGAGCAGCTAACAGAAAAAAATTTAAAGAAGTGAAGCAAGTTAATAAAAGAAAAACCCAGATAGAGAATGACACCTGATGTCCATCGTTGCTTCTTTGCTGGCAACAAAACAATTTAATGCAGACCACTCATAATCAATGCTGTAACTCTTAATAAAATTTCATACATACACATACATAATTTTTTGGCAAATGTAAATTGTATACAGACATATGCCACACAGACAAAAGTCATGTGAGGTGAAGGACTGAGATGATAAACTGAAAAACAACCTGTTAATTTAATTATTTCTACCATTAGTTCCTAGGCAACTAAAATTGGATAATTACAAGTAATAACATATCCTCAAAGTCAACAGAAAATTTATTTTTAACAGCATAGATTTTCTCCCATGTATTTCTACCATAGAGTGGTTTTTGAACCAATAATATTCTGATAGAAATGCCAATGACATCTTGGTTTTAACATAGCAGAAAATAATTACTTAGGACAGTATCAATTAAAAGCTCTTCTAATTGAATATTAAATTCATATAATATTTTATTATTTTAAATAGCCTTCCTTTCCAAAATAAGCATTTGTAGAAATATGGCTTCAGTCATATCTAACTTACACTCCTTATGTGTAAGGCATTAGACTTTCAGAAAGGTCCAGTAGGTAGAAGATTGACAGATTCTTTTGTGAATATAGCAATGATTGAAAATATAAGTCAAAATAACAGTAATACATAATTTAGAGTCCAGCCTCAACACTGACAGTGAAATTAATTGAAAAGGAAAGTGTAAATGAGAGGAAAGAGCAAGGAGAATAAAAATTCCTGGAGGAGCATATAAAGAATATGAAGGAGTCTGGTAGAGACACAACTAGGTTTTTTCAAGTGACTTCTTTGGATTGATATCTACCTAGGGAAAATTTTGCATACAAAGTGTCATCATCAAAACTCTCAGGACCAAGCTGGTAACACGGTGCCAGCTCATCATGCTTGGTACCCTCCTTTGCTCTTGTAACACTTCCTGTCATCCATTTTCCATTCTCATACTTCTTTTCTTTTTCATTTTGCTCTTTGTTTTCTTCAACCTTTCTTCTATCATTAGGTTGGTTTAGTTACTGATGTCAATATCATTCATTTATCTGAACAGATGTAGTAGTAAGACACTTGTCTTATAATATTATGAAAAGGAAATAATACTATAAAATTCTGCCTCAATTTACCTAATTTCTAATATATGGAATATATCCTGAAATAAAAATAGCTCACTATATACAAATACACATAATTTTTTCTGATCAGATAATCCTTGTTTTTGAAATTTTAACTACACTTTACTAAAATACATACTGAATCAGGAACTTAAACACAAATATCTTAAACAAATTTTCTTAGCAAATTTATT
Organism: Peromyscus maniculatus bairdii; assembly: GCF_049852395.1. Lineage (NCBI taxonomy): Eukaryota > Metazoa > Chordata > Mammalia > Rodentia > Cricetidae > Peromyscus > Peromyscus maniculatus. The sequence goes on from NC_134855.1 coordinate 75,935,396, forward strand.
GCCTTACTGTAGAAGACCATAACTAGAGTTCCAATTATTTTGTTCCAGATATTTCTAATATCCAAGTTCCTAGACCAAGTGACTTTCCTGAATACTATTTGTGCTTTTCAGTACATTCATTAATAAAATTTAGACACTGGTGTATATTTAATTCAAAGTTAAATTTCAAGCATTCTTTGATTTGCTGGATATTCACTTATTGTTGCAGGAATCATGGGAAATGCTGAATACACCACTGTGTGGGGCCAAGGAATGACCGTCAGGTGGGCAATCATTTGCTACAGTTTTATGTTATTGTTTTAACAAAAAATGCATTATCAGTATATACAGATGAATTTGACCCAGTGTTGGCCTTAATAAACAAATATTTGTCATTAAGAAACATATTGGGCTTAATGATAAGAATCTGTAATATCTGTGCTCTTGTGGCCAAAGCAGGAGAATGGAAAGTCCTAAAGTGGCCCAGGCTCCATAGCCAGATCCTATCTTCAGCATGAGGTGTAGGGTGGGATAGAAAGGACTGTCCACAATCATAGTGGATTTAAGTGGTGGTTTAACATAGGCTAAAGATAATCTAAGAAGATGTAGCAATTAAATTTCATTTTCTATTTATTGGTATATAAGGAAATAATTGTCTTACAAAAGTAAATGCTTTAATTGTTTCTTTGGGTCTGTGAATTGGTAACAATTTTACAAAATTATTTATTGAATATTTATAAAACTGCATTCAACTTGGAATACACTCTGAAGAGAATTAGTCATGGAGACAACATAGAACAGAAAATAATTGGAAAAGGAAGTAATTTAATTTCATAGTATGTGATGCCTTTCCTGGCTAGAGTGGACTAATCCTTCAAGCATATGTCACAACTGCTAGACAGCTTTGAAGATGACCTGTTATTTGTAGAACACATATTGTCAGCTGTTAATAACCTCAAGAAAGTTGACATAACTATGGGATCCGAGATCAGGTACCATTGTGGAGTAAGCTGTGGATTAGCTGAATGCCTGACTATTTGTGTTGTTACAACATCAAAAAAATATATAAGACGAGTAAGATGCTACTGTCAACCTTTGCCTTGGCTCTACTCTCTAGAACATGAGAAAACAGTGCCTTGCTTATTCCAGTAGCAATGTGAGCACTTAACAATACAACTTTTTAAAAAATATATCTTACAACTTCTTTGAGAATTCCATACAATGCATTTGATCTTATTAGCCCCTACTCCTCTCCATGACTCTCCTAGATTCAACATTACTTCTTTACTCTCACTCAAATTTATGTCTCTTTTAATTACTTTTGTAACTTCCCAGTCCATTCTGTGCATCTTAAATACTTATGGTTTTGGAACCATGTGCAGAATCATGGTCACCTTACTGAGGGCCACATTATCAAAGAGAACTGACTTCCTCTCCCTCAGAAAAAAGCAACTGTCCATAATGTCTTGGTCACAGGCAATGATATCAGTGAGTTTTACCTGGTATTTCTTTTGTAATTTGATGCTATTTAATATGAATGATTTTCTTCAAATATACAATAATTCTATAAACATATTATTTTATTTTTAGATTAAAATAGGACCAGGAAGATGATTTAATACTTCACTTGTTTTCTTAGTACCAGGATTATAATCTCCTCCTGCAGTGCCTGCTTTAAAGAAATTTGGTGAATTGGAAAAGAGCTAGGGAAGGGGAGGTAAACATGATCAAAAGTCATAAAGAATGACAATAAAGTTATTGTATTTATCCAGACGATAACCCACCCCTCCAGGAAAAATTTTATGTCTCTTAGAATGTATCAAGAATCATTTGTCATTTGAATCCTGGTAGAAATCCTCAAGATAATATGATCCTGGAAGCTTCAATTCATTAAGCTTTCAACATCACAGTGTGAGATATGAGTGCCAGTGTTGTCCACACAGTATAGTAGGGAAATAGGAGCCATGGAGGAAGAAGGGAGATTCATGTTCCGAAGGTATAGTGACCAAAAAAATGCTATCCCAAGTATTATCTCTGTTTTATTTGTCCTGTGTAATAGTAATTATGCTTTAACACAAATACTTAATTCCATGTTTCTTGGGTGAAGAGAAGAGCACATTTTGTTTTGAAGATAACACTAAAGTTGTCAAAGCACAATAGAATTTAAATTACCTGTGATAGGTGTGCTATTTATGAAACATTTTCTAGGTTATAGAATCAATGCCACCTTTCAGAGAGTAATTGGAAGGTAGAGGAAGTCAACTTAGATTTACATTTCAGGAAACCCATATCTGCGTTCCCTTGACTGCTCATTGGAAGGTAATAATAACATTCATGATTTACTCATGTTTATACTATGACATCCTAAAATGCCATCGCTTACAATGATGACTACAAGCTACCGTTATGGATTGACATATGTAAAATAAATATATGATACAATGTTTTTATCTTTTAAATTTTATGTTTTAAATAAAAATGCATGTACCAGGAAGTAGTGGTAGTGCGGGCCTTTCATCCTAGCAATCAGGAAGCAGAGGCAGTTGGATCTCTGTGAACTCGAGGCCAGCCTTTCCTACAGAGCAAGTTCCATGACAGCCAAAACTGTTACACAGAGAAACCCTGTTTTAAAAAACCAAATAAAGGCATGTATTGTTTTTTGTATAAGGCAGAGATATAGCAAGCCATATCCTTAGACTATGGCCTTAAGATATGCCATAGAAATTTCCTTTTTTTTTTAAAAATTTCATATAAGAGATTTTTCTAGTCGTTTTACATATTAGCCCTGGATTCCCCTGTCCTCCCTCTTCCCAACCCCCAGCCTTCCCCCCAATCCTCCCCATTCCCACCTCCTCCTAGGCAAGGTCTCCCCTAGGAAGTTAGCCCAGCCTGGTTTATTCAGTTGAGGCAGGTCCAATCCCCTTCTTATTTATAACCTTATTTATTTCTAATTCACCATAAAATTAGATAATCCTGTTTGATTGCTATATATTTCATAACTTTTTTTCATAGAATTCATCAGCAAACTCATTTGGGACTTGAGTTTTTTTTTTCTGAATATGTTTTAGGGATATATTTCACTGCTTTAAGAGGTAATTAACTACTTTGAGTTTTCACATGACATTAAGTTTATGTTTTCAAAATAATTTGTCCATGTATACTGGTAATTTGAAAAGCATTTTTTTCAAACAGTTCTCCAAGTCTACCTCTAGGTTCTAGAGTTTTCTACTCCATCTTGTACTGTTTTGTTTTTGTTTTTGTTTTTTAACTCTTTCTCTTACTGGGTTTTGCTTAATTAATTTGTTTTAATATTTGAAATCTCACAATGTGATAGAACTTTCTTTGATGAAACAATAAACCTAAACAAAGTAAGATCTTTTATGAGTATCTAAAGAATCCTTACAAATATGGTTCAGCAGCAAAGAGGGCACTATGTTTCTATGGAGCCAGTAAGAACATCTTCTCAATTTTATTCTGCTTCTAAAATAATCAACTCAAGCTAAGCCCATTTGCACACAATGTAAATTTATTTCTCATCTTTCAGGAAGAGGAAGCTAAAAATTAAGAGAATGGATTATTAGTGTGTGGGAAAGGCCTGTTTCTAATACTTGACTAAGTTGTTGAGCCTTTCAGAATAGAAAGACTCAGGAAGAAAGAAGACAGTGCTTTTCAGTAGTGAGAAAGATGGTAGATCTAGAAGATTTGCTGACATTTGTTTTACAAGGTATTACTCTCATGATGACAATGGAACCCTTTAGGTCTAATCACCTCACAGTGATGATACCTATTAATACAATGCACTTGGAAGGTAAGACTTAGTATGTGAATGTTCTAGTGATAGGAGCATTCAGACCATTGCAAATACTCACTAGAAGAAAAAGTCTCCATTCCCTTATCACACCAGCTATATTCTGTTTTGAGCTATGATGAATTTAATGGAATATTGTCATTCAGAGCAGTAAAAGAATTGATCTCACAAAGAACAACTCACTTTTCTGTTTTGTTTTATTGACTGGCCCATTGTATTCTGTAAGAAATTTGCAAGCACTAAAATTTATATAAATATAAGGTACATTTTCAAAATGAACACATCATTCATTTGTTTGTTTGTTTCAGGACTTGTGTTTCTGAGACTCGATTATATTGATTTTCCAAACTGGCTAGTAAATCTTTTAAATTCTTTTTAATGCAAGAGAGTGTAAAAGATTAAACAGGAAAAATAAATTATTAATTCCACCGCTTTTTCAGGGGCTTTGTGTTTCACTGCTCAAATTCAAATAGTACCAAATCCATCTAATAAATTTCTGAAAGGGAAGAGTCTTGCTTTAACTGGAATTGCTGAGAATGTTTGTTCTCTGAGGATGTCTGCTATCTCCCAAACAGTTAGATAGTCCCTACATGAAAATCTAGGTACTTGTTTAAAACTTTATTGCAATAGCTAATATGTAGTGTTATGAGTGTTATGAGAGTCTTTCAAAATGATTTAATGCTAAGGGAGCACTACTGATTGACTTGAAATGTTACTGCTTTCTGATTGGTTTCATTTATTAAAATGTCTTTAAAAGAAATATTCATCTGAGAGGCTCATTAAGACCTAACTTTAAGTAAATTGATTGTGCATACTTAATTACTTAGTTCCCTTAGGCATTGTATCTGGGATAGCAAATCAAAATCATTTTGACAGCATGCATGAATTTTAACATTTCAGTAAGAATAAAATATGTCTGTTGAACTAACAGTAATATTTAAAACTAATCTGTGTGCTGAGAATAAGTAACCATTGAGTGCACAGTTCTAAGCGAGGCATCATTTTGCCCCTTCCATCAATCAGAGAAAATTATATAAAAGGGTGTAGAAAGAATGAGACAGCAGAAGGATGGAAAGGAATGCTGTGAAGTACACTCTTGTTGATCTGGCATAACCATTAGAGCTATGAACACACAGCCACTCTGCTCCCATACATCAGAATGGGCCTGTCATCATTTCATCATAGCTAGAGAGACCCAACCCTTCACTATTGCTATTAGTGGTGTCTGGAAGAAGGGTTGTTGTTTTCTCTTGTAGTGTAGCATGTAGTTGTCCATGCGCATAAATACCAGCTCCCCAATGACTCCTTTCATACAAGCAAACTATTGTTAATATAATCCATGGTTCACATATACATGAAACATACTTGATAGCAAGAGAGGGCTTGTTGGGAAGATGTGTTAATATTGTAATGGGAGGGACATAAGAAGGGATAAAGGAGAGGAGAAAATAACTAATTATTACAGATTTGAAACTGTCGAAAATCCACTGTATACATGTCTTAGTTAGGGTTTCTATTGCTGTGAAGAGACACTATGACAATGGCAACTCTTACAAATGAAAATACTTAATTCTGGTGGTTTTGCTTACACTTTCAGAGATTCAATCCATTATGTGATGGGGAGCATGGTAGCGTGTGGGCAGACATGGTACTGTAGAAGTAGCTGAGAGTCCTATATCTTGTAGGCAACAAGAAATGGTCTGGAAGACATACAGAGGGAAACAAGCAAAAGAGACCTCAAATCCCACCCCCACAGTGACACATTTCCTTCCAACAAGGCTATAGCTAATTCTATAAGGCCACACCTACTAATAATGTCATTCTCTATGACCTTATGGAGGCCAATTCAAACAAATTCAAACAATTCAAATTACATTCAAACTATCACAATACACATGCAAAAATAATCATCTATCAATGTGTGATTCACATACATGTGCACAAAGAAACCTTGATATACACAAGATCAAGACTGGTAAAGAATTAGCTTTAGCTAATGTCTTTAGCTCATGAGCTTCTGCTCGTTTCTGTTTCTATATGTGAATCATCATGAATTTTACTTTTATGAAATCAAAGTAGAAACAAGATCAAAGCACAAAACTTCTTTGGGATTCAAGTATGAAATCTCTTTTATAATGTTTGTTTAAAAGGGGAATATTTCTGTCATGGAGAATAACATATATTTCTGCCAAATGTGTCTAAGTACCCATCTTATAAAACCCAAGAAGTCCTTTCTGCTGGGTGGTCATTTATATCTGCATTTCACATCAGTACTAGAGTACTATCTTTTAAGCATTTGGTGAATACATCATGCTCTCTTTCTCTGTCTTTCTCTTATCTTAAAAGCAAGTAATATTGCATAGACTGAACATCTTGTGTTTAGGAATATATATGTATATACATGTACATGTATGCATATAATAACAATTAGTCAGAAGGGGAACCATGAATTTGATAGAGCATAAGAAGGGGTGTATTGAAGGATTTGTAGGGAGGAAAGAGAAGGAAGAAATATCCTAATTGTATTAAAATCTCAAATACAGGAAAAAAACAGTTCCTTTTCAATTCACTTACCTGTCTTTGCATTTTATCATATGATGTCAGAATGCCAAGCTATTTCTTAGCATTTTGCTTATAATCCTCCGAAGCTACATCTCTAAACACAAACTGCAGTGTTTGCAAGTGCTAACTTCTACCGACACTAGAACAAGAATGCAATTCAGTGTTTCTTGATAAGATATAACAAGCATTTCCTTTTGGTTTAGAAAAGTGTTTCTCTTTTCCCTCTGGTGGAAAAATCCATCATAGCACCATTACACATGATAACTATCCATTTTGGCTCAATATTTTTCAGGGAGTCTATAAAAAGGGTATTCTAGCTCTTTCTTTCTCTCTCTCTCTTCCCTCCCTCCCTCCCTCCCTCCCTCCCTCCCTCCCTCCCTCCCTCCCTCCCTCCCTTCTTTCCTTCCTTTCTTTCTTTCTTTCTTTCTTTCTCTAGAAATTTTACTTTGTAATCTCAGCCATCCCTTATTCCTAGTTACAAGAAATGCATGTTTAGGTATCTGTTAGGAGTGCTTTCTTTCTTGGTAACAAATGTGCTAGATAATTTTGCTGCTATAATAAAATTCCTAGAAGTGGAATGGCTTATACAACAATTTATGTCACAAACGCCTGCAATTTGAAAGCCCAATTTTTAAATGCCAGAAAAGTCAGTATCTTGTGAAGTAACTTCCTTTTGAAGAGAGAAGAGGGAGGGGAGGTGTAGTCATTTCTTCTTTGAAATAACATTTACATTGTGGCTGCAACATTCACTTGACTTTGTGGGATCCCACTTGCAGATACCCTCACATAGGAGATTGAGAATTTTCATTCTGGTTTTAAGGAGAAACATTCAGTCCATAACTCAGATTATGTTAACACTTCATTTGTTCCACAAAAATCTAAACCATAACCAAAGGTGCCTATTCAAAATATAAGGATTCTTAGGCTCAGTAGAGAGTATATGGAAACTTCAAAACCGCAAACCATTGAGTCGGTGGTGCTCTAGAAAGCTGCTACTGAAAATTTCCTTTTTATACACTCTTTCACTCTAAGATAATTACTATTTACTTTTCTTCATAAATATAATGGACTCAGAATTCAGTCAAGAGCCTCTTTTACCCCAGTCTTAAAATATGAGTTCTTTTTTTTTTTTTTTTTTACCGGTTTTACCTTGGCTTGTGTGATTACTGTTTTATTGCTCTCTCCAAATGTCACTGCTTTCTTCTCTAGTATTTTTTTCTTTATATAAGTGTATTGAATAAAGTGGCTGGCAGCTGGCTCAGAGTTTCAAGAGTACTTACTTTTCTTACTGAAAATCTATATTCGATTCCAGCACACATATGCAGTTCACTACTGTCTCTAATAAAATTGCAGTGTATCTAATACCCTCTTCTGGCTTCCATGGGTACTGTCCTGTACACATGACTCACATGCACACTTGCAGGAATATATCCACATATATAAAATACGAATATTTTTGTATATCAAGAATAAGAATTTCCTTTAAAATCAAACACAGGTTTCTCATGATTATCACTATCACCCCTTCCCCCACTTTCCCCCATATCTATATATGTACAGGCAGAACTAGTCTTCGATTGCATACTTCCCTCCTCTCCCAGCTGAATTGTCTTTAACTCAGAAGTCTCAAAGTTGGAGGAAAACTCACACATTCTCATATATAAGCTCCTACCTCACCAGCTCATCATCTTCTCTCTCTGAAATTTACCTACTATTCTGGTCCTTGCATTAATAGTTCAAAGAGCATATGATCCAGTTCATCTTCTAACTGGAATCTCTTAAAAAATATTCTATGCAAAGAATGCTTTATGAAATGTGTGTTGTAAAATCTACCTTGCTTTACTACACAAACAGTTTATAATATTTAGACCAAACCCCTTCCCTCTGTTTGCAGTTCTTTTTCATCAAATTAAGTATTTGTCACATGCTTGTTAATCTCTGAGCTGTAGGTGTACATACATTTTCTAAATCCTAAACTTTAATGTAAATTAATCAAAAGAAATAATTGATGTTAATCATTTTTATTTCTTCAGATTGATTTGTATATAAAATCATTTAAAATATATGGGAATAAAAGCTGTATAAGTAATCACATCATAGAAGTACAGTGATATGTGTATTTGGTTTTATGGTTGTTGTTTTGGTTTGGGTTTTGGGTTTTATTTGCTGATTTCTTTTTAAGAGAAAGCGTTTTCCTGTGTAACGACTCTGGCCATCTTGGAACTTGCTTTGGTAAACTAGGCTCACCTTGAATTCACAGCAATCTTCCTGCTTCTGCCTTCCATGTACTGTAATTAAAGGCAAGCACTATCAGTACCCTGCTGGTGTGTGCATTGTTACACTGTTGTTATTTTTTTTTCTGGATTCTCAAGACAATTTTAAAACATTGAAAAATAACTGAAAGTTAGTTTGCATAACTTATTTCTGTGACTAATATAAAAAGTATGACTATGCAAGTTTTAATTTGGTGGATAATATAGCAATAAGAGTTAGAAATAAATTGTTCTATTAACATTATCATGTATCATAGTTTTTTCAAAGATCATTCCATAAATGAAGACTTTCTCATTGAGAATGGAAATTCTCTATTTTATTCAGCTGCCAACAAAGCAAGTAGCCACTGAACAAACTGAAGGGTCAATTTAGCATCAAGAATGGACTGCATAAACATATGTGTTTGGGGACACATGTTTGATACTTGTGTTCTGTCTTATGTCGCCCACGGACCATGTTCCTCTTTAACTACATTGTATGACACATCTTTCCTACTGCAGTGTTTGTTCTTCCTTGTTCTCCTTTAGAAAAAAACATTTATCTAACACATTAATCAGCGAGAATAAATGATACCCACTGGCAATGAGAAACTATCTGTGGTCATATAAGATGTGCCTATTATTAATGGTGTTTTGCTGGTTATTGCAATTAGGCATGTGAGAATTTTTCAAAAATGACTTATGATGATTAATTTCTTAAATGGCAAACCCTCCTGTCTTCTTTATAAATGAGGAGATTCTAAGATTTATAGATACTAAATAACATTTCTAAATTCACAAACAAAAGATGGCAACAATGGAAACGTGTATCATTGACAGTGCCCTTGCCATCAGATCCTACAAGAAAAGGTCTTGCAGTGTCAAACAAAAGAACATGAAAGTCAACTTCAGTGAAAACATTCCCACCTCAGGAACACCTCCAATATTTCCCATTCAAAAATTCTTAAAATTTTCTACTTAGGTAATCACAGAAATGAGTGAAACTATGGTGCGTTGTCAGTGAGCAGACTTGCAGAGTTCCTTTAAATATTCATTGTTTACCTTTTAAGTTGATACACATGTCACATAATATCCTAAAGCTATCTGTTATTTTCTTTAAAGTAAGTGTAATGTGCAAAATTACCACAGAGGAGGCATTTGTCCTTTATATGATGGCGCTGTGTCCTCTAACTGTCACTCTCAGAGACTGAGGAATGTAAGTCCTTGAAAACAAAGCTTAGTAGTGAAAGACACATTTTATTTCCTTTTTAGTGACAGCAAATTATGAAAAGCATCTATGGTCAGGATTTAATTCAGGCTGTAAAACTATAGTTTTAGGGAAAGTCAGAATATAAGCGTTTTAATGACTCAAGTGCCTTTCTACATGTGTTTAGCCTCAGTGTCTTCATATATAGTATGATAATGACAAAGTTAGATCTAATGTTATCACAATGGTTAGAAAATGATAATGTGCAAGTATTTGAAAGAGTTTATCAATTATTTGTTAGGCATTAGTTTTGGTGCCATTCATTTAATGGTATCCTAACCATTGCCCTCAGAGTGCTTACATTCTAGTGGTAAGATAATTGCCATCCTGTGGTGGTATTCTAATTGTACTGAAATGTGATTTTGATTGTATGTTAATAAATAAAGTTGCCCAGGGGTCAGAGCTATTAGAGTCATAGCAAGAGTGTGGCGGTGGTGGCACGTGCCTTTAATCCCAGCACTTGGTAGAAGAGCTAGGTAGATCTCTGTGTGTTCAAAGATACAGCCAGCATTGGAGACATACGCCTTTAAAACCTGGGGGGCTGTACATACAGGCAGTGATGAAGCAGTCACGTGTTTAGGTTTACACCCAATGAGAAAACAGAACAAAAAGACTATGAAAAGACAAACACAGAGGAAGTAGCCCTCTTTTGGATAGCTAGGATCACCGCAGGAGGAAGGGTGAGATTTTAGCTCTGAGCTCTGACCTCTTGGCTTTCTCTTTTACATTGGTTCTGTGTTTCTTATTTAATAAGATGGTTGGTAACAGCTACACCATCCAATCATATTTATTATATGTAAACTGTCTACTTTGCTATATAATTAATATTAAGATAAGTGAGCACATTCCTAAAAGAAAATAGTGGAGAAAATGAAATTTTCTTTTAAAACTAATTATTTTAATGGAATAAATTACTTTAGAAAAATATTAAATATTTGATGTGGGATTTCTAGCTAAACTTGCATTATCACACTCCGAGGTAACAAAAAGTGTTACCTGGTACCTGAATGACAGAAGTTAATGTACCTAAATAAGTAAGATTCAAATCTTCTTCTTCTTTTATACTTCTTTTTCAAATATGTTTTGAAATGAGGGATTTAAATGTCTCCAAAGAAGTTACACACACTGAAGGTGTGTTGTTACTGGAGTTTTCTCTAGTCCACCTGGCTCCTGCAGCCACTCAGACACAAGTAAACACACAGAGACTTATATTAATTATAAACTGTATGGCCATGGCAGACTTCTTACTGTCTAGTTCTTATATCTTAAATTAGCGCATTTCTATTCATCTATGAGTTGCCACATGGCTTGTGGCTTACCAGTACTTTACATCTTGCTTCTCATGGCAGCAGCTGGCAGTGTCTCCTGACTTCCCAGAATTCTCCTCTCTCCTTATCCCCCCTACACTATACATCCTGCCTGGCTACAGGCCAATCAGCATTTTATTTATCAATCAATCAGAGCAACACTTTCACAGTGTACAGAAAGACATTCCCAGCAGTGTGTTACTTAATGACATTAGCACATGAATACAATCCCACAAACAGCTATCTAGTCTCAGTACATGTCTAACTGACTCTAATTTTGCTACTGGATTAGTGTAAACGGGAATCTTAGCTTAGCTACTTACTAGTTACATGACCTTAGTCAAGCCTTGATTATTCTGTGATCTACTATAGCTGTTTAGATAACTGCTAAAATGCATAGAAAATTTATAAATCCAAACTCTATGAAGGTTTATAAATAAAAGAAGATAAATCAGTAGAGAAACAATATTTGTACATTACAAGCATAGAAAAAACATGCATCAAAATTGTAATGAGGCAAACTTTCAAACTCACTAGTAAAGAAACAAATTATAAGAGCAGATAATAGCAAATATTGTTGAGAATATGAAAAAATGAGGCATTTACATAGTTCCTTTATGAAATTCTGGTAGGATGATGTCACTAGTTCATTGGAAATTTAGTTTATATTGTTTCAAAAATGAACTTATAGAATCAACACACAATGAGCAATCCCACTGAAAGTTATATTCCTGTGAGACATTAAAATGTGTTGAAAATTGGCATATGAGTAACATAATATATAATTAACAAACTGTTTATGTAATTTCAATGTTAGTAAATTGATTAAGGATGATAAAATTGGTATTTACATTACACAAAGTATTATGCAGATTTACAATAATCAAGGATTTATACATTCTCCAAATGTGGACAAACTATGAAGACATTAAATAAATGAAAACCTGAGATTTGGCAACATGCTTTCAGACTCTGAGTATATGAAATATTTAGAAAGTACAAACTCATAGAGACAAAAAAGAAAATGAAATGAGTAACTGCTGAATGTGGACTCAATTCTTCTCTTGGTGATGCTAGTGTACTAGTCTGGACAGTTGTGATTCTCACTCAATATAGTGGGTTCACCAAGTACCACACAGTACAGTACTGAAAGGAAGAAAATCAACACTTGCAGCATAATAATATGTGCTTTATAGAATCATACAATAATCTGTATGTAAAATACTTGATGCTATAAGTAATTTGCAAGTATTAGTTCTATTATATTACTAGAATTATTATTATAGATAAAACAATTTAGGCAGTTATTTGGCATCATTTTTGATGAACCTATCTGAGTTATAATTTTGAATAGCTCTTGAGAGGTTTGCACATGTGATGTAGGCATGTAATATATACATTAATTATATATAGTAAAAACATATGCTATCTAAATATAAGTTATGCATATAAAACATAAGTAATTACATAAAATATATGTATATTATTTGGTGCGAATATACAAGTAAAATATCTAAAATTATTTTGTACAAAATTTTAAGAAATTGCAAGCATTATTGATTAGTACTATTAAGGACAGAGTACTTTTCAAGTAATTTATATCTCATGTTTTATACAAATCTTACTATGACCAATTAATATTCATACAGTGCTATATTTCTCCATTTAATGTAAATTATTAGAAAAGTGGCATATACAAAGAAAAATGATTATTTCTCTTTAAGACACAATTTTTAATCTATCATAGATGTTCATTATGGCAAATAAGAAACTGAATATAGATATCTCCTTACCAATCATCACTGATGCCAGCAAAGATTGTCTTATTGAATATTTATATGAGTTGATTGAATAAATCAATGATAACTTTAATATTGTTTTAAAAATGAAATTACACATATATAGTAGATTACATAAATATATGGGAGACATAATTTATATTGTATTTTTATCAATGCTACATTCTATATTTTAAAATGGGTTTATCCAGTTTAGAATAGGCAATGATGATTCAGAATCCTTATCTCTTAGGGTGGCACCAAATTTACCAAGACATGATCTCAACATTATCTGAAATGCAACAGTAATACAAAGATTATGAATCTTTTAATTTCTTTGATTTAAGTGTTTATGATAAATTATGCCCATGAAACCATGGTATAGAACGAAAAAAAAGTTAGAAAACATCACCTGAATATTGACATTGAGAGTAATCAGCAGCATTAAGCTGCCATAGAAACATCTTTTAGGAACCATGAGCATTAAATTCAAGTTGAAATAATAATAAAGCCACAGCCATCTAGAATATATCCAACAAACATGGCTCCAAAAGACAGAGAGACAGAGATGGGAAGGGGAATTCTTTCAATTGGATTTCAAACAACTCACTAATACAAATCAAATAAAGTATCTGTTTTCCAAGCCACAGACACATTTATTACACTTCAAGGATTTTCATACTTAATGCATTCTTAAATCAAGGAGGCACCAGAACTTCTAATTCAGTGGGGTCTTCATTTCACACTGGAAGTTCACATCTACCAAAAAATTCCTGGATTTGACTAAGGCTGCCAATAATGGATTTAGAGTGACACATAACCAGAGGCAGACAATCAGAGATATAATGAGACATTTCAGCCTTATATTAGGTTCCATATTTACTATCGAAAGCCTATTTGATATTGATAAATTATTCCACATGAGTATCAGTACTCTGATGACTAAAGCTTTTATAACAGTAATTGCACTGTTTATTAAAAAGTTTACATGTCAAAGAATGGCTTTCAAATTACTTTCTCTAATCGTGTCACCTAATAGTCACTGAGCTCATATGGAAGGCAATCAATTTCCAAATCCTCTTGTGTAGTGTCTCTTTTGCCTGCCATCATGACAATCCTAACACAGTTCTTGCTGTTAATGCTTCAATTATTGATAAGTAAAATGAGATCCAAACACCCTATGTTTGAAACTCAGTTCTCGTTTTCATTATACCACCTCAGAACGAAAATGAGTCAGTACACACAAAACATATCTCCTCAGTTTCAATGAGTTGAGAAGAACAGTCATGAAAGCAGGTTTTTAATATTCTTCCACTTATTTAAACCATGGGTGGTATTTTGTATTTTTTTGTTTTGGAGCTTGCATTTTTACATGTCTAACAGTCTTCCAGATCATTATAACAGACTAAGCTCATTCACTTAAAATGTCGGCTAAATATATGAGATCTGTATTTCAATTTGCTGAAAACAAGAAGCTTCTTGGAGGCATTCCAAAATATCAAGATATCTTGACTCAGATCCAGAAACACTATGTTTTTAATGTGAATTTAGTTTGGAAGATCACTGATCTGAGAACTACTCTTACTGTCAAATCTCTCCAGCCATCACTAACCCCCAAATTGACTACAGACCTGCTTCATGGCAATTCCCTTGGGCTGGGGCATTTTTAGTGTGTTAGGCATCAAAAGATAGCCCACTGAAGAAACAGAAATACTATGGAGCTCAAGAACCTGAGTGATCCTGAATGTGGAAATAATTCGTTGAGCCTACTGTACCCAGTTAAACACATTCAGATGATATTGATAAAATATGCTGTGTTTCCATGATTTTAACAAGAATTTATAGGATGCTAATTCTGGTCTTACTAGTATATGGATCACATTTTCACTAGGGAGAACAATTTTTACCTCAGCCAAAGAGCTAGAATACAGGGGTCTCAGTTTCCCATTCAAAAGTTTAATGTGTTAAATTTACAATACCTTTAATCTTCTCAACACAAAAATAATTATACATATTCTACCCATTCCTTGAGTATATATTTTATCAGCATCAGTACCATCATTTTCTTCCTTTAAAGAAAACATAGTTATGTAAATAGCACAAACTATATTGAAGTAATCTAGTTTGATTATTGAAATTAAAGGCTTGCAAATTTACAGACTTAATCAATCTTAATAAGCACTTCAAATAAGGATAACTTTGTTTTTATACTGTAAGCAATCATCCTACTTCAACCAGAACATTGGTCAGGAGCTAGGAGTGTTGCTGAAACATTGCCCTTGGGAAGTTCGACATTATAGACTTGACAAAGACCTAGATTACTACTAGATCAAGAGATGCAGGAGTAAAGTTAATGCTAATATTAGTGGTAGCTTAATGTTGAAATCAAGAATTTATCATATGTCTCAAATGGATATTGAAGACACAAAAGGATCACCTGACATTGTGAAGTGAGATTTAGTATATGCTAAGAATTCTTTTTCTCTCTCTTTTGTTACATATATATATATATATATATATATATATATATATAGTGTGTGTGTGTGTGTTCAAACAGATGTCTGCCTATGTACATACATTATATGTACATGTGTGCATATGTGCAAGACATAGGTGAACATCAGGGTCACTCTCAATCACATTTTACCTTAGATTTGAGACAGAATTGCACTGAACCTGAAGCTTGCTCACTTACGAAGACTAGCTGGCAATAGAAATCTATAGCTCTATCTAGTTCTGCCTTCTACCCATCTTGATTACAGGTGTATGACACTACACCCTGCTTTAAACATATGTTCTGGACATCCAAACTCAAGTCCTCACATTTGAGCAGCAAGCATTTTACTATCTAAACAATCTTCTACCTACTTCATTTTTAAACAGTTTCTCCAGATTTTACTTTTCTTTAATTCTGTTGTTTTGATTCATTTAATTTGTAAACATAGATTGAGGAAATATATCAATGACATCTGGTTGGTCATTGGGCAGGGAATCCAGCTGACTTGTACCATCGGAGTTTATTGTATACCAAATGAAAAACATGACCATGAAAATCTACTTTTCAAAGATATTTTCCACGGACTTTATCTGGAAGTAGTAGTGTTTTTGCTTTCCTTAGGTAATTTCAGGAAGCTATTGATATCCTGAAGTGGTTCATTGACTTATATATAAGCATACTAATAAACAAAATGTTGAAGCAAGCCCAGTGACATCTATGCACTGTTGTGACACATTTAGTCCACTGTGCAGAGGCAAATACACTGTGCTGCTGAGTTGCACTTAATTATGTGTATTGCATATCCAGATACACAGTTGTTATAGTCAAATTCAGGCACTTTTCTCTTATCCAACCAAACATTTCAAAGCTCATTAACACATCAGTGTCTACATAATTACAATTTCACTTGGCACAGCATTTTCCTGTTGATTGCAGGGTGGAGAATAGTTCCCTTTGGTGCCTTTTTCTCTCATCTGGAGCGAAGAACCTAACTGCTGTGACCACTTATGAGACACACTTGGCACACGGAGGGCCCATATGGAGATGGCTCCAGTGTGCTAGCAGAGAAGGCATATGGGGCTTTGACTGGCTTCTGGGTTGGCTCTTCACACACCTCTTGAACTTCTCTGGTATTAATACATTAAACAGCTTGTTGGATTAATTTCAACTAATGCATATTCATAACTAGCCTATCTTCCTGTGATTATTGATGAAAAACTTAATGCTCTCTTGAAAATTTGAAAGGTAGTGGAATATTAATATGACAGTGTATGATATAATCGATCATAGCCACCTATTAAATTGATTTCTTGCCAGCCTATAAAAGTACACTATCCAATGACATGTTTTCTTAGGCTTCTCACTTCTGGTGACTCTTTCAATTATAGAAATTAAATACTTCAATATTAACATTGGAAGGTATTTTTAGTTTGTAAATAGAAATTTTTAAAGAATTCTATAGTTACATGTATTGTATTTAAATTATCTACCTTAATGACTGAACAGTTCATAAATGTCAGGCTACATACAAATTGGGGATGGCCTTGTTTATTAATGGTTCTAGGTCACATGAAGCTAAAAGAGGAGAAGTAGAGTTCAAGCCAGCAGGAGCCACATAGCAGGACCCTGAATTTGCAAGATCAGGCTTTGTTGTCATAGCATATGGTAGCTTTTGGTATTAGCCTTCATGAGTTTACTTTCCCAGGAAGAAAAGAATTTTTAAGAAAAAATTTGAAAGTATAAATATTTTTTTCAGTTATCAAAGTTAGAAATCATGAAAATCTTAAAACAGTGTGTATTTTAATATCCCTCCCTTCAAGGAGACATCTTATGACATGATAAACAAAATTTCCCAGCATGTGAATGGGATACTGCAAATAAATAACAATCCTTATCTAAGTACACAACTCCAAATTTACTACAAACCAATATTTGATTATTCTATTTGTGAAAGTTTGGTTATAGTTTTATTTGAATGAATTTAATATTGAACCAATCTAATATATCTATATATCTATATAGATATAAACATATATACACCTGTGTGAGAGAGAGACAGAGACAGAGACAGAGAGAGACAGACAGAGAGAGATTGATTTGGGATGCCAGGTTCTTGATTTCAATGTCACAGCACATATTTTTCAAAATTAGTTTGATATCATGGATTTGAAGGCAATCATTTTTTTTTTCATTGTACAGTTCTCCCATTTAGGATTCATAAGTTGTTAGGCAACCCACACATGAATCATGCTTTAATTAAATCCCAAGTATTTAGAAAATTCAGATATTTATATTCTGCAAGTTAAACATCTGTTTTATTTTCAAGATCGAAACCAAGGCACTCATTCATAGATTCTTACAAATACAGACTTTATAATTAAAATTTCTATTTTAATGCAGTGAGTTAATGCTGTTTTTACTGACCTATTCTTCCTGCCCTTATGAAGTAAAGCAAAAGCTATGGCCTATTTTGTCAGTCTTAAGTACAGCATCAATAACAATAATTGTGCTAAGAAGTTGACTTAGCTCAATACCATACTCCTTATTAACACATGATATTTAGTAATTCATAGATTCTACTAAAAAATTATTCATAGATGCCACTAAACTCAAAAAACTATCTTTCTTACTTTAGATATTCTAATTTTGTTGCAAACATCGTAACACTTGTTATCCCTTGAATATACCAAGGCTTTTCCTTCCACTTCAGTTCATTATTATTCCTTTTCTATATTTTAAGATTAATTTCTCTGATATCCAATCCAAACAGCTAAATCCTTTTTCTCATCCGATAACTGGCACTTGCATGTATTATTTTCAATACCTTTTACTTCGTTGATGCCTTTTTTCTGTGAGTTTCAACATTTATGCAGGCAGATATATGTGAGTGGGTTGTGTGTGTTTCATTTGTGTTCTCTAAGCTGTGCAGTATACCCTCCTCTTAAAGATGGAGAGGAGATTCTAAATGTTTTTAAAAGAGTTGGAAAATATTGAGTCATAATACAACAAAGGTATTAAGTAAGCACTTGGGGAATCAGAAAGACGACTCAGCAGTTAAGAATGCATGTTACTCTAGCAGAACACCCAAACTGTTCCCAGAACTCAGTCTGTGGGTTTAAAATGCCTGCAATGCCAGCTCCACTCCAGGGGAACCTGACACCTCAGTCATCATATTCCACACATGGACAACTACATGTTCCTTTTAAAGTCTTTTAATCTTTTAAATTTTTTAAATAATAAAAATTGAAAAAAAAAGAAATTTGGTTTTAAACATTATCTTTGGAGATTTAGTATCTGACCTCTTAATAATACTTAACTTGTTTAATGTTTTAGTTGTGTTAAATCTAATGAGGATGTTAATGAATTACCTCATTCCATGCTCACAGGAAAAGTAAAATAAATACCACTACCTTAGATTTACATATGAGAGAAGTGACTCAGAGGGAATGGTTAAAAATAACCTGTATGCATTAAGTATTTTAGAGTTTCATTGAACATGAAAAAGAAAAAAAACAGGATCAAGATCTCAGAAAAAGACTGAACCAAAACTCAATGTTGTCCCACAAATAAAGACAATATTTTCTACCAGAGAAATAGAAACAGCATAAAGAACTAATTTGGTACAATGACCTTTGACATTTACCTTATTTTTCAGTTATCTTGGCAGCTGATATTGGCTGACACCTTTCTAAATCCCACATGAGTGTGCATTCAAGTAATAAATTAAGACACTGTTTGCTATATTTGGTTTGGTTTTACCCCAAATTTGATTCAAATTAACACAAATTAATAAAATAAAACTGTATCAAGATTTCATTTACTAGTACATTTATTCTTTTAGGGAATGTGAGAATTAATAACAAATTTGCTGATAGAGCAAAATAATAAATCTTGTTATTTTATTTTGCTAAAATTGAAAGTTTGCATGCATTCACTTAATAACAATTTTCCTAAGCTAAGGCCATGGAATTTAACCTATGTCAAATGGTTTTGGGAAATATTTTTTTAAAAAAAATAGAATTACAAAGTGTAGCTTAGAGATTTTACTTGCAGCCTTATATACAATGTTTTTAAAATAAAACAAAAGTAAGTGCTCTTTTGTCTATGGAAATGAATGACATTAAATTAGCGTTGTAGAAAAATTAAGAGAGAATATATGCACCTAGATATTTTATACTAGGAAGAAAGAAGTATAAATAAACTTCTCTAATGAGGTTTGAGAGCACTCAAAGCGACAAATATAGAAGGCAGTTTTACACTATGTCTATATATGAAATTAATAGTTGTAAATTCATTCCCAGGGCCAGTGAGTCCACCAGCCATGTCTTCATGGCTAGATTTATGATGCTGGACAGGTGTTTCTCCTTATACATTATCCTCAAATTGAAGAAGAATTTCTGTACCTGTCAAACATTCATGCCACTCTTGTATCTGTAGCCACTTGCCTTGCCAAAAGTTATTTTAGCTTAAATGTTTCACTACTAGATAAAAAAACATCAAAAATGTTTCACAACTGGATAAAAATGCGATTTTTCTCTCAGTAGCCTCAATCACGTACCATGAAATACAGCCAGTAGGGAGGAAGCAATCTGGATATGTGCCCCCATTGATTTCTTTATATCCTTTGGCCAAAGTTTATAGCATCTTCTGAGTAGGATCTTCCCATCAAGTTCTGGAGGGCAACCAAGAACTATGGCAATAGGCTGTATTGTTCCTTCCCATGAACAACAGCTTGAGTGGAAGTATCCCATACCTGGTACTGTGCTTTATTTGGCAACCCTGTGTAAGGTAACTCTAATTAAATTTTTATTAAAAAAAAAAGAAGGGGCCACTTACAAAATATTAGTTTTGTGCATGGCTTCTTAAAACATCCTTAGTGTTAGTTATTCTTTTCCCCACCCAGTGTTCTACTCTATTCCCCTATACATTTCCCCAATAAAAAATCTTCCCATGATCCTTCTTTTATTCTTTGTATCACCTGTTTTCTACTGACCTGCTGCCTTAAAATATTTCTTTCCCCTTCCTACCAGTAAGCATTTTCTAGTTTCCCGATAGCATGAGAAATCCAAACTAAACACCCACACCTAAGGAATCTGTGAGAGGTTACACATATTAGTGGCAATACTTGACGGTAGGTCATGGCTTCTGTGGCACTGTCACACTCACCTAACACACCCCTCTGCCTTTTTTACATTTTCTACCAGAGAAGCCTGGGTTCTTGACTGCCTAGGACTGGTATGTGGGCATAGTATTATTTCCAGCTGATCACCAGCTATTATGCATCTGGACCAGAGCACAAAGAGGCAACACCCTTCAGAGCATCATTCGTCGAAAGAAACCCCATAGTTGATCTCTTCAAGAAAGAATAGTCACTCTGTGTGTGTGTTTTGTTTCATTCACACTTTTCTTTTCTTTTTTTAATGCTTTTTTTTTTAAATTTTTTTCTTTACCTCTCAGTAAAGTGTTTTAGGGAAGGGGTAAACCACTTATCTGCAAACAAGCCCCCTTATTTTCTTTGGAATACCAATGTATGAGGCATGGCACTTGTGATTTGTAGGACTGCTGTAAGGTAGACAGAATCATGCTTGATAGAATTCCTGGCCACACCCCCAGGTACATGACCACATATGTGCTGTACAGCAGGAGCCAACAAGAGGCTTAGTCATTCCAGGGCCATATGACCTATGTAATATGTAATATGACCATGTGTTGTGTAATCACATAATTTGTGCTCAGCATGATCACTTAATCTACACGCATGCGTGGCAGAGCTGCATAAACCCATATGCTCATGTGCTGCACAGCTGTTTCCAGAGGCCTAAGCACTCCCCTCTGTTTCTTCTCTTCTTTTTTTTTTTTTTGATTTTTCGAGACAGGGTTTTGTAGATCAGGCTAGCCTCGAACTCATAGAGATATGCCTGCCTCTGCCTCCCAAGTGATGGGATTAAAGGCATGTGCCACCACCAACCGGCTGTTTCTTCTCTTAATAAACTCTGATACTGGGTTTTATTGGGCCTCATGGCTTTTCTCAGATAGTAAGCATTAAACATGCTTAATGAATAATGCAGCACCACATAATAACTAACAATGCTCACACACTTATTTACATTATGTTGACACCTGTGGCAGGCATTTTTTTGTCCCATATGCCAGCTCCCTAATAGCCATAAAGAAACGTATTATTAATTATAAAATCTTGGACTATAGCTTCAGCTTATCCCATAAGCTCTTATAACTTAAATTAACCCACTTCCATTCATCTATGTCTTGCCACATGACTCATAGCTTTTCACTCTTCTCCTGTATGTATTGCTCCCTCTGAGTGCAGCTGTCAACTCTGACTTTCTTCTTCCCAGAGCTCTCTCTGTCCAGAAGTCATGGCTATACATCCAGCCTAGCTATTGTACATTTAAGTTTTTATTAAACCAATCATGGTGACATATCATTACCCAGTGTAATCAAATATATCACAATATTACACCCTTTTGTCTAAATAATAAATAGGAAAAGGTGTTAACTCTAACAAAGTAAAACTATATACTTTGTTATATATTGTCAGTAAGAACAATTATCAGGTAAGAATTATATTTACAATGACCAGTCCATTTGCATTGGTCAAATTCAGAGAAAATACTCCATTATTATTTCTATCTTGGTGAGTTCCAAGTTTTGTACCTAATTTACCTTCTATCCTAACTAAGGAAAACTATAATATCTAGCCTTCAAGTCCTCAAAGACCCCAGAAGGATATAATATTGCCTAAGAAAACATGAAGTTCAGACCAGGCAACTTCAAAACTAAGAAACAGCAGAGATATCTGGCTGCCTGGAAAGTCACTTCAAAGTTTTTCTGTAACAATGGGACATCCATCTTTGGCCTACAGTCCTAAAATTTCTGATAGATGTTTCTGTAAAGGGACTTTTGTAGGACTGTCCTACCTTGTCTTGCCAAAGTGCAGCAATCACAAAGTGTGCTTCTTGTCCAATTGGACAGCATACTTTTAGCAGTAGAGGCAAGGGCAATTTCTTACCCAAATGACTAGCTTTTGCCACAATGGAAGCACGCTCCACATGAAAGTTCTTCAATGCCTATCATCCTTTTTTTGAAGTAAATTGGTCCTGCCAGGAGCAGATCTTTCTCACTGTCATGAAAAGCATCATTTTGTTAAAATATTCTGAATGCCAAATTCTCTAAGTCTTTTAAGTGATTGAAGACCATATATTTAAAAAAAAAATATTTGTTTGACTTTGAAAAAGTACCTAACATGACTATAAGCTTAATTGTTATAGATGACTAACTACTAACTTATCTTTGTTTATTATCCTAAATAGCCTTTAAGGACAAAAACTTTACATTTTAACAGGCTCCATAGAAACAATATCTTAAACAAGAGTATATATATAAATATATATATAACAAAAATGACCTAAAATTTCTATCAATATACAAAAATCCACACCAATGTAAGATATTTGAGATAGGAGTTGTTCAAAAGTAGACTCAACAATTTAGCGTTTTAGCCCATCATTTCTATACTATATCCCCCTGTTTCCCTTCAGAAAGAGATCATTAAATCAAATATCCTTTGTTTAGTTTTTTTCCCTGACCATTCCTGGTAAAAAAAATTATAACCAGCCCCTCTAAATGATGACAAACATCCATACCCCACTAAATGACCAAAAACCACCCACCCTAGTTCTTGGGTATGTGGATGGCATGCTTCTTATTGTCTGGGGCTTGATGGAATCTTTAGGGAACCCTGAGAAAACTGACATAATGGTCAAGTACTGGAACAACTAGCTGTAACATTTGTTGTCCAGCCTCTGTGTAATGGGAAAGTTCAAGGCTCAATGGACATCATGGATGAAGGTGAAAAGATCTTAAGAACAATAATTCCAGGAATCCTGCAGTGAAAAAATCCCTCATAGAAATGGCTGAATAAACAAGACCTGAACAACAGCAGTATTAATAGATAAACTGCAAAAACCAACTTAGCAGGTTTCATTTACACGTTTATACAAACCTGTACATATATATGCGCACATATATACATGTATATGTGTATATATATATGTAATAATAATAATCAAAGAATAAAAGGCTATCAGTTGGAGAATGGTAGTCATTAAAGAAGTTGGAAGGATAGGATTTTAATGGGGCTGAAGAAAAAAAGGGGAAGGAGGAAAGTGAAGTAACTGTATTTTAACTAAGACTTTGGAGATGGTTATATGTTTATATAAAACCTGCCCACACAAGATCAAGCCAGTGAGCATTCCATCATGGGGTAAGTTTGGGCTTTTTAACCTTTAGTTATAGTTGAGGTTAGTTTTTATAATAATGTCTTATTGTTTGAAATTATAATACTTGTATCATTTCCTAATTTCTTCTCCCTCCTAACCTTTTATGCATGTGCTTGTTCATTCTCAAGTTCATTTCTTCTTTTTGTTACATATATATGTAACAAATATAGGAATACATATACAAATATGTATAGGAATACATGTATATTCCTAAACATATGAATATATTCATATATATATATATATATGTATATGTGTGTGTGTTTATTCTTAAATACAAAAATACAACCTGTTCAGTCCTTATAAAGTTACCTCTATGTACATGGTCTCAAGAGAGACTCAGTAGCTCACTATGCTACAATGGATAGCCTCACATTTATGAGATGTATTAAAAAATAAAAACAGAAATAAAGGTGTGAGGAGTGAGGATTTGGGGATGAATATTGGGAAATCTAGAGGGAGAAATAGAGGGTGAATATGATCAAAATGCATTATATCTATAATTGCAAGTTGAAAAATATTAATAATTTGACAAAAATTATGTCACCAAATATCAATAAATCAATAAAATTGATTAAAAATTTTAAAGTCTCTCCAAAAAAAAGAAAGCAAAATAAACATAAGAAGTATAAAGCTTATTAAACACATAAGAAAGTTTAGTGTGAGGAAAACTGACTGCTTGATTTGGCATGTGCTATGAAATAAGTCAGTGAACTTTAAGAGAGCATGGGGTTTAAATTTGGCCTTATGAAGGCAGAAGAGAGATTCAATATGCACTTTAAAAATATAGAGACTATATATATATATCATTCATCTAATAAACACCAAAAAATTGAAAGCAAACAAAACAAAGATATTAAGCATGGAAAATTGGATAATGAAATTAATATTGGTTTAAATTTTTGATTATCACTTAAAGTATACAGCAGTACTACCGTGGAATAATTCTGTATACATTGTGAATATGTATTACTCTTATTGTTTAATGAAAAGCTGACAGCCCCGGAGCTGTGCAGGATGTTAGGCAGAAAAGCCAAAATGAGAATGATGGGAAAGAAGGCAGATGCCAGGCAGCCAGAGAGGGAATAAGATATGCTGGAGCATAGGTAAAGCCATGAGGCATGTGGCAGAAATTATATTAATAGAAATGGGTTAATTTAAGTTTTAAAAGCTAGTTAGTAATAAGCCTGAGCTATTGGCCAAGCATTTATAAGTAATATAACCCTCAGTGTGGTAATTTGGAAGTGACTGCTGGGACAGAAAAATTCTTCCTGCACAGTACTTAATATATTAGTATCATTTTCTATGTAGCTGGAGTTTTTCTCTGTCCACCTGGCTCCTGTAGCTGCTCAGACCCAAGTAAATACACAGAGACTTATATTACTTATAAACTGTATGGCCTTTGCAGGCTTCTTGCTATGTAGTTCTTATATCTTAAATTAACCCATTTCTATACATCCATATATTGCCATGTGTCTCGTGACTTACCAGTACCTTTACATCTTACTTCTCATGGTGGCAGTGACTGGCAGTGTCTCCTGACTTAGCCTTCCACTTTCCAGACTTCTCCTCTCTCCTTATCCTGCCTATGTTATACTTTCTGCTTAGCTACTGGCCAAACAGCATTTCATTTATCAATCAAGTAGAGCAACATATTCACAGCATACAGAAAGATATCCCCAGCAATTTTCCTTTTACAAGTGAGTGTCAATATTCAGAACCAAGATTCAGGAAATTAAGAATGTAGTAAAAAATATTTTTGATAAGTGAAGTTATATGTTAATCGACTTTTCCACTTCACCAGACTACAGGATAGTTTTGATACACAGGATACATTCCTGAAGAATGAAACTCTGGACTTCATGTTACTAGTTTTAGTTTATTTAGACATGATGTTTTACATTAACATGAACAACCTGCAATACAGATATATGAGAAAAATTTCCCTGAAATAAATCCAAATAATATTAGGGTTACAAAGAAGTTCTGATTTTTTTTCTAACTTCTGTTTCAATATATTGTATTGTTATGTCAGAAAAAAAAATGCAGAAGAATGAATATTCAGGCAGAAGGAAATATATTCTAAGAGCATTCATAAGTCTCTTTTAGGTAGTGAACATTAAAAGTTAATGAATTTGGCTTTAAAAATTAAATGGCAGACATCAGCAAAGAAAGCTATTCCAAAGGGAGTGTTCTACCCTGAAAGAAAATTGGACCTGAGGAACTTATCTTTATCAGGAAGAGATAAATCAAAATAGTAGAAAAGGCACTGAGGGCATAAAATCATGCAACGCAGCATGACACAATGTATCAGAGAAGCATACTGTAAATATTTTCTTGAATGACACTTCTATAAGAGTTTACAGTGAATGGCAATTCATTCAGGATTCTAAATATTATTTATCAAGTAGTCACTGTACTACTCTTATAATGCCATGGAAGGGCATCTAGTTAAAACACAAGTGGCTGCATACACCTGTGAGGGAGTTTTTTCTTAATTAAATCATTTGAAGTGGCCTACTTCTGATCCATATGTCTTGAGGTGGAAAGATGCCCTTTTACTCTGTATCACCCCTTCCCCTATGTTGGCAGCCTATATAAAGAATAGAGAAGAAGGATGTCCTGTCTCTTTGCCTGCTTGATCTTTCTCTGAAAAATCCATTCTTTCACCGATATTAACAATGTTCCTTGGAATTCCAGCTTATACCAAAGACTACCTGAGACATCCAGCATCATGGACTAAAGAAGTATTGGATTCTTGGACCTTCCATTGGTGGAAAGCCATTATTGATTTAGCTGGACACAGCATGTATGCCATTCTAATAATTCACCTTTATCTATCTATCTATCTATCTATCTATCTATCTATCTATCTATCTATCTATCTATCTGCTTGCCTGTCTGTCTATCATCTTTCTATCCACCTATACAAGTATTTACATTTTTATTTTGCTGATTTTATGAAAATTTTCTTGATATTTTAAAAGATGATTTCATAATAGAGAGGTGTTCATGTGGTGGAAGACTATTGAGTGCTACCTTCCTTCTATTTCTTATACTACTCTTTTCATTTGATTTTATTATAAAGAGAATATGTTAAGAACATGAGTCAGAGACATGTAATTCCTCCCTGACTTCTGAAATGACTATCACCTCCTAAATCAATGACCATAACCAAACTATAAATATTTTACATAAGATCATATTTACCAGTAGACCAGTTTTGGGATTTAATAGTAAAATATTGTCATCAAAATTGTGACTTAAAGGTGTGAGGGTGGGTATGTAAGAATAGTGAAATACAATTGTATAAAAAATTCAATTTTTCTTCAAAAATCTGTTCTTATTTCCTTCCTAAGAAAACTGTGGCTGCCTTTTTGTTATATAACTTATGATGGACTCAGTATTGTTCAGCCCTGCCTTATGTTTTTAGCTACATATTTAATAAAGTATTACTTACTCTGGCCATGTAATTATCAACAAGTTTTATTTGATATAGTCATATATAAAAGAATAAAGGAAATAATCATATATATATATATATATATATATATATATATATATATGTCTGAATGCATATGTTGACATATATGCAAGTGCATACATATATGTGAATTTATATGTGTGCATATGCATGTAGTGGCCAGAGGACAGGTTTAGATGTTGATCTGTATGTGTTCTCCACCTCTTATTTTACTTCATTTTTTTGAAATATAGTTTCTTCCTGTCTTGGAACTGGACAAGTAGGTGAGTCTGGATGGCCAGCAATATGCAGGAACTTGCCTGTCTCTGTCTCTCAGCTCTAAAATACTGCTTGATGCCTTTTAAACATGGCTTCTGGAGAGCTAACCCATGTTCTTGTGTTTACTTATCAAACATCTTACTGATTAAACTATCTATCTAGCTCAAACATCAAAGAAATTTAAAACAAGTTTATTTAAAACTAGGTTTTCTTAATTCTGAATGGAAAGTATCATATTTGAATACACACATTACATAGTTCCACCTAGGCCTTAAAGCAATGGCCTGTCATGTTGAGTGACTACTTTTACCTGAAGATTAACTTTCACTCATAATAAAAGAATGAAAGAAAGACCAAGTCAGACTTACTGTAAATTTCAAGCTTCATAAAAATTCTTCCTGGAATTAAAGCCTCACAGATGACTAATAACTTCACAAACATTTTGCCATTGTAAATGAAAAAAGTTTAAACTGGTGATGGGCATCCAATATAATTCCAAAATAATTATGGATATTGTCTGCATTTGACTGTTTGATGATCTTGTGACATTCAGCTTCATAATTGGGACTACCCACTAGGATGGAAAGTTCAGGTTTTGAAAAAGTTTATAGGTGAGGAAAGTTATTTGAAATATTAATAGGTTTTTGGCAGTCTTCCTATTTCTAAGTAATAAAATTAGAACATTATAGGCATCTGATATGAGTCCATTACTGTTCTGGAGACAGCAAAACCATAAAAGTGTCAGTGTTAGGTGTCCTCCAGGTAAGAACACCTATTGTTTTTTTTTTTTTTGAATTGTAGGTTTATGGAATTTTTAACATTTCAATGTGAGTAAAACAGACTTGATCAGTTTTATCATCTTGACATTTACTTTTACCCAATGGGAAATCGTGGGGCTGTCATCCAGGTTAAGATTAGTGGAGCCATTTAAACCACACCTCAGCTGATATCTTGTAAGTATTATAAAATGCAGAAAATAGGGTAAAATCTAGGCAAAAGATATCTTATATTCAACCGACTTTATGCAAATTCATATAGCCTAAGAGACTGTATTGAGTAGTTAGTTGACTCATAAATGTTTTTCTTCTGTTTCTTTTTCTTTCTTTATTTTTGTTCTTCTCTCATATATTCCATCCTTCCCTCTCCACAGTCTCTCACTCCCCACCCCCACTCTCCCCAAGATTCATTCTCCTTTGGTCTCCCCTTAGAAAAGAGCAGGCCTCCCAGAGACATCATCCAAACAGGCTATAATATGCTACTATAAGACCAGGTACATACTGTCATATCAAGGCTCGATGAGGCAACCTAGTAGGAGGAAAAGAGTCCCATGAGTAGGCAAAAGAGCCATTGACCACCCCTGCTCCTGCTGTTAGGAATTTTGCAAGAACGAGCTACTCAGCTATACTGTATATGCAGAGGACCAAGGTTAGACCCCTACAGGCTCCCTTGTCTCTGCCAGCCCCCGTGAATCCCAATCAATTGATTCCATGGACTAAGTTCTGCTTTGTGCTGGTGTTCCTTGACCCCTCTGTTACCTCAGATCCTTCCTCTGCCTCCTCTGCAGCACTCCCTGAGTTCTACCTAATGTTTGACTGTGGGACTCTGCATATGTATCCAGCAGTTTCTGGATGAAGTCTCTCTGGTCTCTTTGATGAGGAATCTTCTGGGCTCTGATCTCCAAGCACTCTGCTAGAAGGACAAACTGTAACTTACAGATTGTGTGGCTAGGTTTACATCTCAATACCCTCACTTGAGGCCTTGACTGGTTACAGACGAGGGCCCGTTCAAACTCCATATACCTCATTGCTAGGATTCTTTACTAGTGTTCTGCTCATAGATTCTCTTATAATAGGCTTCCACCACACCCACAAATGCCTCCCCCAGTTCCAGTTGTGCCTCCCAGTACTTTCTCCCTCTCTGCCACTTGATACTTCCTGTTTCCAACCCCACCCATGCCCAGTCTACCCAGGAAATCTATTCTATTTCCCCTTAGGAGGGAGAATTTTGCCTGTGCCCCAAGCCCTCTTTGTTACTAGGCCTCCCTGGGTCTGTGGACCATAGCCTGATTATCTTTTTTTTTTTTTTACAGCTAATATCCACTCATAAGTAAATACATACCATTTTTGTCTTTCTGGGTTTGGGTTTTCTCACTCTCTTAGTTATGGTTTCTATTGGGTATAGATTGAGCATGGGAGACCTCAAAACCTATGCCCATAGTAACACACCCTCCTACAATGTCATACATACTCCAAAAAAGCCACACCCCCTAATAATAATACTTGCTTTGGGGGCCATTTTCTTTCAAAGCATCACACTCACTCAGGATGATTTTTTTCAGTTCCATCTATTTTCCTGCAAATTACGTGATGCCATTATTTTTAACTGCTGAGTAATATTCCATTGTATAAATGTGCCACATTATCTTTATCTATTCTTCAGTTGAAATATACCTAGTTTGTTTCTAGTTTCTGACTATTAAGAATAAATGTACTATGAACATAGTGGAGCAAGTATTCTTGTGACAGAACAGAGCATCCTTTGGTTATATATACAGAAAGAGTAATATAGTTGGGGATTGAGATAGATAGCTTCCCAGTTTTCTTAGAAATTGCCATATTGTTTTCTAAAGTGGCTCTACAAGTTTGTACTTGAACTAGCATTGGACGAGTGTTCTCCTTGCACTGAATGTTTGTCAGCACGAGCTACCACTTATGGTTTGATCTTACTCATTCTGAGAGGTGTAAGATGGAATCTCAGAGTTGTTTTGATTTGTATTTCCCTGATGGTTAAGTATGTTTAGCATTTCTTTAAGTGTTTCTTGGACATTTGAATATCCTTGGTAGAAAATTCTCTGTTTAGATCTGTATTTCATTTTTAATTGCATTATTTAGTTTGTTGATGTCTACTTTTTTGAGTTCTCTTTATATTTTGGAGATAAGCCCTCTGTTGGATTTGGGGTTGGATAAAATATTTTCTCTTTTTGTAGGCTGCCATTTTGTCCTATTGATATTGTCCTTTGCCTCATAGAAGGTTTTCAGTTTCACAAGGTTCTATCTATTAGTTGTTGATCTTAGTGCCTACACTATTGGTCTTCACTTTGGAAAGTTGTCTCCTATGACAATGCATTCAAGGGTATTTCTCACTTTCTTTTCTATCAGGCTCTGTATATCTGGTTTTACATTGAGATTTTTGATCAACTTGAACTTGAGTTTTGTGCAGGATGATAGATAAGGATCTATTTATATTTCCTCCCCATACCACCAGTCAGTTATACCAGCACCATTTGCTAAAGACAATTTAATTTTCCATTGTATATTTCTGGATTCTTTATCAAAAATTAAGTGTCCATAGTTGTGTGGATTTATGTCTGTTTCTTCAACTGGATTCTATTGACCACTGTTTCTGTGTTTTGCTAATACCATGTGGTATTTTTATTATAGCTCTCTCTGTAGCACAGTTTGAAATCAGGTATGGTGATACTTCCAAATGATCTTTTATTGTATAGGATTGTTTTAGCTATCTTGATATTTGTTTGTTTGTTTGTTTTTCCATATGAAGTTGACTCATATATGTTTGTTCTGAATAGTCTGCTTACTCTCAAAGCCTGGTGGATAATCTTAGAGATTTCTAAAGGCATAACCATGTATACTTTAGTTTTCCAATGCTCAAATCAGGAATAATGTTGAGAAAGAAGGTAGAGTTATGGTCTAGGAGACAAAGATATGGATTGAATGTAGAGTTTCAATACAATGGAAATATGAGATTATTTTCTCCTTCCTTTTGGCTAAACTAAGTAGCAGGAAAACACACAAACTATTATATAACTCAACCTCATATATAGAAATTTCTGTAATTTTTTGTTGTCAAATATAAGAATTTCTTGTTTTTAAATTTTTTCATTAATTTATTCAATGATACTTTAATAATTTAAAAGTATTGTTTGCTCGCCACATTTGTTTTATTATTATTATTAATTTGCAATTTTATCTTATTATTATCTCATAAGATGTGTTGATGATAGAGAAATTTGTGCATGTGAAGAAAGGGAAACAATTATTCATTGTTTGTGGGAGTGTGTCTTATGCAGGCACTATGAAAATCAGTGTGGAAGTTCCTCACTAAGTTATGAATAGAGTTACAGTATGACTCAGCTAGCCATTTTTTGGCATATACCCAAAGGACTACATATTCTAATGCAGATAAATGTGCTTATCTACACTCACTGGTGCTCTACTAACAATAGCCAGGAAGTTAAATCAGCCTAGATGTCCATCAACTGATAAGTGGATAATGCAATGTGATAGTTACACACAATGGAATATTTAGTTGTAAGAGATATAAAATTATGGAATTTGCATCGAAATGAATAGAGCTTCAAATCATCATTCCAAGTGAGGTAACATAGATGTAGAAAGACAAGTGCCACATATACAGATGTTTGTTTTGATCTTTAGGTATGTGTGTTTTAATTGCAGTAACCAGAGAAGTCATGGAACTAGTACATTGACAACAGGAGTAATTTCAAATCAAGGGATATAGAATGTTGGTGGAAGGAAGTAAAAATAATACAATAAGAAGGGTAAAATGAGAATATGGCTAGAAAACAATGTAGAGACTCTGGTAGTCTCCAGCAGTTGTCAAGCAAGTGAGAGATCTGCCTCCATGCTGTACCATCACCACCAAAACCCATTAGATCCTGCATCCCCAAGACACACTCAGCCACACAACCCCACAAACCTGGTCATCCTCCCAATGGCCAGCCCCCACCCCATGCAACTCCAGCAGACTACATAGACACGGGCACAACCTTCAACAGTGGGAAGAAGAGGTGAGTGACTGGCCTCCCAGCTCAATTGCCCCAAGGACCAACCCTAAACCCCAGGGCACATAATATGCCAATCCTCCTGCCATCTCAGTATCAGCAAGGCAGCTGGGCCCTGCTCCCAGTTCTGGTGGTAATCCATTATTCTGGTGCAGTCCCCAGGAGTTGGCAAGCAAGAGAGAGACCTGTCTCCAGGATGCACCACCATTGACAAAACCCACTGGTTTTGTTCCCCCAAAACTCACTCTACCACCCAACCCCATGAACTTGGTCATGCTCCCAGTGGCCAGCTCTCCCCCAAAACCACAGCAGACTACATAGGCATAGGCAGACTACACATCACACCAGTTGGAAGAAGAAATGAGTAAATGTCAGTGTAAAAATACATTCAACAACAGAAAGGGTAATATGGCACCACCAGAGCCCAGTGATCCCCCAACAAGAAGACTTGAACATTCCAGTGTAGCTGAAGCACAAGAAAATGACTTAAAATATTTTTATAAAGATGATAGAGACTATTAAAGAGGAAATGAAAAATTCCCTTAAAGAAATTGAGGAAAAGACAATCAAAAAATTGGAAGAAATCAACAAATTCCTTAAAGAGAGTGAAGAAAAAAATTGAAAAGGTGAAGGAAATGATTCAAGACTTGAAAATTGAAAATAAAGCAATAAAGAATGCTGTGGGGTGGTCAGTATGTCAAATCTGTTGCTCTGATTGGTCAATAAATAAAACACTGATTGGCCAGTGGCCAGGCAGGAAATATAGGAGGGACTAAGGGAAAGGAGAATTGAGAGAACAGGAAGGCGGAGGGAGACACTGCCAGCTGACACCATGACAAGCAGCATGTGAAGACACCGGTAAGCCACGAGCCATGTGGCAAGGTATAGATTTATAGAAATGGATTAATTTAAGATAAAAGAACAGTTATCAAGAAGCCTGCCACAGCCATACAATTTGTAAGCAATATAAGTCTCTGTGTTTACTTGGTTGGGTCTGGGCGGCTGTGGGACTGGTGGGTGACAGAGAATTGTCCTGACTGTGGGCCAGACAGGAAACCTCTAGCTACAAAAGAAGACACAAACTCAGAGATTTCTGAAATGGAAAATCTGGATAAGCAAACAGGAACTACAGATCAAAGCATCGCCAACAGTACAGAAGAGACAGAAGAGAGAATTCAGGTTATGAAGATACTCTAGAGAAAATAAATTTATTGCTCAAAGAAAATGCTGAATCCAAAAAATTCTTAACACAAAATATCCAGGAAATCTTGCAAACCATGAAAAGACCAAATCTAAGAATAATAGAGACAGAAGGAGAAGAATCCCAGCTCCAAGACACAGAAAACATATTCAACAAAATCATAGAAGAAAAACTTTCTCAACCTAAGGAAGGACACACCCATGAACCCAGAGAATCATTAGGTCATACTTCAAACACCTGTACTCCAAACAATTGGAAATCTAAAATAAGTGAACAATTTTCTTTATAACTGCCACATACCAAAATTAAATCAAGACCAGATAAACAATCTAAATAGACCCATAATTCCTAATGAAATAGAAGCAGTCATTAAAAGACTCCCAACCAAGTAAAGCTCAGGGCCAGATGGATTCAGCAAAGAATTCTACCAGAATTTGAAAGAAGAGCTAATACCAATATACACAAACATGTAACAAAAAAAGAGAATTACAGACCAATCTCCCTCATGAACATTGGTATAAAAATACTCAATAAAATACTGGCAAACTGAATCTAAGAGTACATAAACAAAATAATCCACCATGATCAGGTAGGCATCATCCCAGAGATTCAAGGAGAGTTTAATATATGAAAATCTGTCAATGTAATAAACCATATAAACAAACTGAAAGAAAAAAATCACATGATCATCTCATTATATGCTGAAAAAGCCTTTAACAAAGTATAACACCCCTTCATTATAAAGGTCTTGGAGAGATCAGTCTACTCTATCCATATGTATTCAATATTGTACTCAAAGTTCTAGCTAGAACAATTAGACAACAGAAGGAGGCCTTGGGAATACAAATTGGAAAGAAAGAAACCAACCTTTCATTATTTGCAGATGAAATGATATTATAGATAAGGAACCCAAAAAATTCAACCAGGGAACTCCTACAGCTTACAAACAGCCACAATGATGTGGCAGATAGAAGATTAACTCAAAAAAAATCAGTAGCTCTCCTATATACAAATAATAAATGGGCTGAGAAAGAAATCAGGAAGCAGTATAAATCCAGTTACATTGAAGCTGATAGAAGAGAAAGTGGGAAGTAGCCTTGAATGCATTGGCATAGGAAACAACTTCCTGAATATAATACTAGTAGTACAGACATTGAGATTAGCAATCAATAAATGGGACCTTGTGGAACTGAAAAGCTTCTGTAAGGCAAAGGATACTTTCAAGAAGACAAAATGACAGTCTACATATTGGGAAAATATCTTCACCAACCACATATCTGACAGAGAGCTGATCCTCTTCGAAAAATGTAAAGATCTCAAGAAACCAGATACCAAAATACCAAATAACTAAATTAAAAATGGGGTACAGGTTTAAACAGAATTCTCAACAGAAGAATCTCAAATGGCTAAGATACACTTAAAGAATTCTTCAACAATCCTCAGCCATCAGGGAAATGCAAATCAAAATGACTCTGAGATACCATCACATACCTGCCATAATGGGTAAGATCAAAAAACACTAAAGACAGCCATTGTTGGAGAGGATGTAGAGTAGAGAGAACACCCCTCCACTGCTGGTGGGAGTACAGACTTGTACAGTCACTTTGGAAATCAGTATTGCAGTTTCTCAGAAAATTCAGAATCAACCTCAAGACCCAGCTACACCATTCTTGGGCACATACCCAAAAGATGCTCAATTATACCACAAGAGCACTTGTTCAACTATTTGTAGCAATGTTATTTGTAATAGCCAGAATATGGGAACAACCTAGATGTTCCTCAATGAAAGAATGGATAAAGAAAATGTGATATATTGCACAGTGGAGTATTACTCGGCAGTTAAAAAAAGACATCTTGAAATTTGCAGGTGAATGGATGAAACTAGTAAAAAATCATCCTGAGTGAGGTAACCCAGACCCCAAAAAACAAACATGGTATGCATTCACTCATAAGTGGATATTAGTTGTAAATTAAAGAATAACCAGGCTACTATCCACAGCCCCAGGAAACAAGGTAACAAGGAGGGCCCAAAGAGACACATGGGTTTGCCTGGGAAGAGAAAATAGAAGAGCTCTCCAGGGTAAACTGGGGGCTTGGAGCTCAGGAGGGTGACGTATGGGAACATGAGAGATCTGGTTGGGCAGATTAGGGGCGGGATGGTCAGGGAGAATAATGAAAGAGATATTTTTGATGAGGAGTGACTTTAGGGTTAGGGAGAAATCTGGTGCCAAGGAAACTCCCAGGAATCCACAAGGATAACCCCAGATAATACTCCTAGCAGTAGTGGAGAGTGTGCCTGAAATAGCCTTCTGTAATCAGATTGATGACTACAATAATTTTCGTCATAGAACCTTCATCCAATAACTGATGGAAGCAGATGCAGAGATCCATAGCCAGACACTGAGCTGAGCTCTAGGAATCCTGCTGAAGAGAGAGAGAAAGGATTATTTGAGCCAAGGGTTTCAGTGGCATGTCAGAGGGACCCCACAGAGCCCGCTGACCTGTGCTCAAGGGAGCTCATGAACTCTGGACTGATGGCTAGGGAATATGCATGGGACTGACCAAGGCCCTTTGCATGTGTGTGATATTTGTGTAGCATGGTCAGTTTGTGGGACTTCTAGCAGTGGGATCAGGACCTGTCCTTCGAGATGGCTTTTGGAAACCCAACCCCCAAGGTTGGGATACCTCACTCAACCTTGATGAAGGGAGATAAGCTTGTTCTTGCCTCAACTTGATGTGCCACACTTTGCTCTCTCCCATGGGAGATCTACCCCTTTCTGAATGGAGATGGAGGAAGAGTGGATGGAAGATAGAAGAGCCGTTGGGGGACAGAACAGGAGTAGAGGAAGGAGGGGAAACTGTGGTCAGTATGTAAAATAAATGAAAATTTTTAATAAAAAGAAAAGAAACAAAACAAAAACAACTGAGAGGAGGGATCAAGCGGAAGGATAACTAATCTTCTAATCTTTTTTGTTGTTGTTTTGTTTTTTTGAGACAGGATTTCTCTATGTAGCTTTGTGTCTTTCCTGGATCTCACTCTATAGACCAGGCTGGCCTTGGAACTCACAAAGATCCGCCTGCCTCTGCCTCCCAAGTGCTGGGATTAAAGGCATGCGTCTGGCAGAATAACTAATCTTAAGAGCTTTCGATAGTGCCCTATGAAACCCTATAAACTTAGAAACTTCCCAATATAAATACCTAATGTGTATAGAAGTTTAAATGGTGTTAAGCTGATAACACCATTTGGGTTATGGTGGAAGTGGGGAAATAATTCTTCCAGATATATGGACTGTCAAAAACAGCCTAAAGTCAGGTACTGCTCACATACTTTTGAGTTGGGCAATGGCATCCCATAGAACATCCTCTAACCATCATGCACTATTGTCATTGCTCTTGGTTACTTTCCAGAATTTGATAGTAGGATCCTCTTGTAGAAGACACTACATACTTAAATCACAGGACATGACGAAGTAAACCTGGAACTTATCTGGATACCTCTCATTGTGCTGCAAAGTTATATGCATGTATCCAGGGAGAAAAGTACCCACAAGTCTTACTCTGCTGTGAACCCAATGAATTGCAACCATGGCTACCTGGTAAAATATGTTCACTGATGCCAAAAGCTGTGCAAATATTATGAAAAATAACAAATACTTTCTCATTTGGTTTAAATCCCATTCCTCAAGTTAGAACTGATGCCTCTTACAATTAATTAAGCTAAAAGTCTCTAAGATTGTATTGGTCATAGACCATAGGGGAGACTCTCTTACAATTATTCTGCTAAATGGATTGAATTAAACCTATGCTTGGTGACTTATTGTACACTACTAGTTAAGTGTCTCTCTCAATCCTCATCATAGAAGCTCCTCTATACAGTGGACTGTGATTAATGATAGGGACCCAGAATTTGTCAGTGTATTGAGAATACTCTGAAGTGCCTATATCTACATGAGATAACTACATCACAACTCTTTGAATAAAACCTCAGGAAACTTCCTGAAAGGGGAGTTGGAAATATTTTAGATAGTCACAGGTAGTGGACATCAACAGAGAAAAAGTATCTTCCAGATATGGCAGTGCTGTTGCACTCTTGATCTCTTGATAGCTGTGACTGCTTTCAAAAGCCTTGAATAAGACCATGGACGAGAGGGATTCACAAAGGAAGACTGGTGAGGAGGATGGGAGAGATTTGAAGGGGAGAAACCTTGTGAGATTATACTGAAACCCACTCTATGTATTTATGACATTATATGTATGTATGAAACTCAATTACCAATGGGAAATTAAAATGTTAATTATTTGAAATTTTCACATATATGATGTGTATTTGTTATATCCTTCCACTGTGTTTCTCCAACTTTCCCGAGCTCCCCCAACTCGGCTGCCAGTCACCTTTGTCCCCACATTTTATTGTTACTAATACTCCTATTCCAATTAATGCTGTTCACAGGACCTTGAGTATGTAGCCATCCATGGGGGCATGAGAAACCCTCCAGCAAACATTTTTTACAAAGAAAAGTGTCTCTCCCTCCTTCAGCAGCCATCAATTGCTAATATCTGTCCCAAAAACCTTAAGGATTTTGTTTTTGACTTGTACTGTTAACAGTGTTAACTTGCAAGTTGTATTTTCTTTCAAGGACTAAGTCGCCATCATCCCAAAATTTATTCTATTAACTGATGTTTTGAAGTAATATAATGTAGACAAAACCAAAATATTTAAGTAACATTACTAATGTTTTAAATCAGAAAAAACAAAACAGATAGATGCTAGCTAGCTAGATTGATTGATAGATTGATAAATAGATTGACGAATAGTTTGATTGATAGATTGATAGATAGATGGTATCAACAAGTAATCAGAACCCTCTATGAAAACATGTACTGGCACTCTACACATTCTACATGTAAAAATGCAATTTATGGTCCCCTAGAGCTATCAGAAATTAAGAGTACCTTTTGTTTATGCAAAGTACCCTGATTCAGATCCTATCACCGACATGTTTGCTCAGAACTGCCTGTATGCTATAATTCCTAGGGGTCTGAAAACCACTTATGGCTTCCCTGGGCTCCTATACTCAGATGGTGTACATATTCTCATGCAGGGTCATACATATATATTATAAAAATAAATTAAAGTTCTACACAAAAAAATGGGTTTTATGTACCTAAACTAATATTTGGGCACATCAGAAAATAAATTAGTTGCCTGGTAACAATTTCAACAGTTAACACCTCACTTAAGAATCATAGAATGGTCTCTTTTGCTTTCAAGATATATTTGGAGCTTGTTTTAGCTGAGGTTTGTATTGCTATGAAAAGACATCATGACCATGACAAGTCTTATAGAGGAAAGCATTTAATTAAGGTGGCAGCTTACACTTTCAGAAGTTTAATTCATTAACATGAGAGGGAGCATTACAGTGTGCAGGCAGACATGGTACTGGAGTAGGAGCTCCTACATGTTGATATGCAGGCAACAGGAGGTAGACTGATTCACTGGGCATGACTTGAGCATATATAAAACCTCAAAGTCCACCTTTAACACACTTCTTCCAACAAGACAATACCTACTCTAACAAGGCCATGCTTCTATTTTTGCCACTCCGTTTGGGGACCATTTCCTTTCAAACCACTACAGCTGGAGAGATGGCTCTGGGATTAAGAGAAGTTTCTCTGGTTCCCAGCATCCACATGGTGCATTACAATAGCCTATAGCTCCAGTTCAAGGGATGTGATGCCCTCTTCTGAACTATGTGTGCACCAGACAGGCATGTGATGCACATACACACATGCAGGAAAAATACTAATATACATTGGTAAAATAAATAAGTCTGTAAAATATAAAGAAGAAACATGGAACAGAAAAATAAAAAAAATAGAAGCTGAAAAGATAAGAAAACCTTGATACACTAATGACAATTCTAAGAAAGAGTTAGCTGTCCAAGAGGAATGGACGTTATTCCCTGGAGGAATGGAATAGCTTGATTCATTTACTGTGGTTTTAATATGTTTTAGGATCAGTGTGCAGTCACAACCTAATGACCTTCTACCAGTGTATATGAATAAGTGGGTTTATACCAATATTGAAAAAGGGTCTGCCCAGAAAAAAAAATAAAAGGCATTTTTCTATTAGAAAGTCACATACACTCAGCAGGTGAAAGGTCTGCTTGTCAATTAAGCGGGTCATCTTCAGATTATCTTTGACTCTAAATCCATTTGGAGTGTGTTCTCTGACATTGATCAGAATTAAAGCATAGTGAGATAAAAGGTCACACTTCTTTTTTAAAAAAAAATCTGGTCCTTCAAGGAGTCATCTCAAAAAGGTGAAGGGCATATATTAGGATGAGAAATGGGGTCATTTTGGGGTAACAAACAATGTTAAATGATCCAGATTTCCAAAAACGGTAAATCTACACACAGACAATACTGTCACAATGTGAGGATTCTGTTACATAAATCAGAGCTATTTAGAACGGAAAGCTTTGGGGAAAGAAACTAAAATTATGCCTTTTCATCACACATTTATAGACATGTCATATAATTCTATTACTGTTCATTGAAATTTCAGTCTTGCTTATTCTAAATGAGAAACTTAGCCCAACTTGCTTCAATACACAGGGCATCTTTCTCAAGTTAAATAATAAATTAATGCCTCCCTGTTTGGGTCCTCTGACCAGCATAGTAAAAAATAATACTCCATCTTTATGTGTGAGAGAATTACAAGTGCATGAAATCCTGTGTCTGATGAAAGGCAATAACAACACAGAAACAGTGACAGAGAAAATAATAATCACCAAACCTGAAACAGGTACTAGAATGCTTATGAGAGGCCTTGGGCTTATTTTATTACTGTGTGCATCTGAAAAGAAAATTATCACAATTCCAAGAGATAAAGCATTAACATCTCAAACAGTGGCTACTATGAGTAAACTAGGGAAATAAACATAAATATTAAAATTAAAAAAAATCCCAGTTTGATCTACTGAACAGCACTTGAAATACAGAGACTACATTTGATGAGGCTTCAAGATGTTATAGATAAGAGTCACATGTTCTCTTTGCTATGGATACATTTGTACATTTGGAGATTTTTCACAGAGTAGGATACTTATTATGAGTCTTTTAGGAAGACAAATATTGTAGATTTAATGATTTTTTTTCCTGCTGGATTGAAAAGGAGTTTTATGTAAAAAGGGTGTGTAAATGCTCATAATAACAAAAGGAAGACTGTTGCAGTGTTTATTGTTTGAGGTTGGTAAAAACAGAAAATCACAATGTTCATCTTCAGTAATTGGAAACAAAGTGAGGCGGGATTTCAGTGTAGGAAATGTCTATTAAGGCTCAGGTTGCATGACTTACTCACACTTTTGTCATTTAAGTTTTATTTTGAAGTTTAAGCAGTTTACTTAAAATCCTAAAATGAAAACTTATCAAAGCTAAATTCATATAGTTGGGAATTCATATGTTTATTTATTTATTTTAAAAAACAAAGCTCTTAAATGACAAAAAATGAACTAATCGGTAAAATACTAAACAGATGACAAGCAAGCATGATTCTTGTAAAGGAGAGAAGATAAAAAAACAAATAGTTCATTTACCATCCAGATGACTGGACTGTGGAATGATTGGATGTCAGTTAAGTAATTCTTGGTCTTTAGTAATTAAGGATCTAGGTAATATTTATAACTAAATGTTTATAATATTCACTTATTTGAAATATTTCAACAACTCCTTTTCTGAGGAACCAAGTGTTTGTATTCCAGCCTGATACCCCCAAACTCCACAGTCCAGGTCACAGAAGCTCACAGGGACTGAAAGGACAATCATTGAGTCTGTATGGGTCTGAGCTTGGTCTTCTGCATATATGTTATGGTTGTGTAGCATGCTACTGTTGTGGGACTCCTAACAGTGGGACTGGGAGATGTCTCTGATATTTTTTGCCTGCTTTGGGGACTCCTTTCTTCCTACTGGGTTGACTAGTCGAGCCTTGATATGAGGGGTTTTTTGTTGTTGTTGTTGTTTTGTTTTTTTTTTTGGTTTTTTTTGTAACTTGTTATACCTGGTTTGGCTGGTATCCTGGGGATGCCTGCTCTTTTCTGAAGGAAAACAGAGGTGGAAGAGTGGATCTAGGGTAGGGGCATTGGTGAGGGTGGAGTGAAGGGAAACTGCAGTAGGGATGTAATGTATAGAAGAACAAATAAAAAAATAATATCATTAATGATACGATTTTTCCAGGTACCTTGTACTGGGGAATAGCATTCCATATGCTTGGCAGCCACACATTTCCTACATATATCCTACATTTATCTGCAGCGCCTTTTCTACATTTGAGATTATAATTTCATCACATTAGCTAAAATGTTTTTAATTAATTAATTAGCTAATTTTCTCCAGCCCAATCAGTTTCCTCCCTTCCTTCACTCTTCTTCTTACAGTCTCCTCTAAACCTCCCCTCCACCCTCCTTCCACTCCTCCTCTTTTCTCTTCAGAAAAGGGCAGGCCTCCCATGTATATCAGCTGGCCATGGCATATCAAGTTGCAGTAAGACTAGGCACCTCCTACTCTCTTACCAAGGATGGATGAGGCAAAATATTAGAAGGAAAGTGTCCCAAAAAGCAGATAACAAAGTCGACAGCCCCTTTTCCCATTACACAATTATAACAAGTATGCTGGGGGCCTAGGTCAGTCTCATGCAAGCTCTCTTGTTGGCGGTTCAGTCTCTTTAAGTCCCTATGAGCTCAAGTTAGTTGATTCTGTGGGTGTTCTTGTTTTCTAGTGTCCTTGGTCCTTCTGGTTCCCATAATTGTTCCTCCTCCTCTTCCACATGAATCCCTGAGGTCTGCCTGTTTGGCTGTGGGCCTCTGCATCTGTTTACATCAGTCTCTAGTTGAAGACTCTTTGATGACAGTTGGGCTAGGCACAAATCTATGACTATAGCAGATATTTTTAGGAATCATTCCATTGACTTTTTGTTTTTGTATTGCCAGTCATGTTTGGTTCTATGTTAGACCTCTGGGCTGTCCTCAGAACACCAATAGTGCAGGC
This sequence comes from Peromyscus maniculatus bairdii, assembly GCF_049852395.1. Taxonomy (NCBI): domain Eukaryota; kingdom Metazoa; phylum Chordata; class Mammalia; order Rodentia; family Cricetidae; genus Peromyscus; species Peromyscus maniculatus. The sequence goes on from NC_134855.1 coordinate 75,977,956, forward strand.
ACTAAGATCAACAGCTAATAAATAGTACCACATGAAACTAAAAATCTTCTTCTGAAAGGCAAATGACACCATCAAAAGCACAAAATGGCAACCTACAGAATAGGAAAAGATCTTCACTAATTCCACATCTGACAGAGGGCTGATTTCCAAAATATATAAATAACTAAAGAAACTAGACATCAACAAAACAAATTATACAATGAAAAATGGGCTATAGATCCAGAGAATTCTCAAGAGGCGAATCTCAAATGGCAGAGAAGCACTTAAAGAAATGATCAGCATACTTAGCCATCAGAGAAATTCAAATCACTCTAAGATTCTATCTTACACTGTCAAAATGTCTAAAATAAAAAAAAAAATTACAAGTGGCAGCTCATGCTGGTGAGGATGTGGAGCAAGGGAAAGAATCATCCACTGCTGGTGGGAATGCAAACTTGTTCATAGCAACTTTTTTAGTAATAGTAAGAAACAACCAAGATGTCCATCAACCAAAGAATGGATAAAGAATATGTGGTACATTTCCACACTGGAGTATTGCTCAGCTGTTAAAAACAATGACATCATGAAATTTGCAGGCAACTGGATTTAACTAGAAAAGATCACCATGAGTGATCTAACCCAGAATCAGAAAGACAAACACTGTTTGTGTTCACATATATGTGGTTATTAACTGTAGAGTAAAAGATAACCATGCTATAATCCACAGACCCAAAGAAGCCAAGTAATAAAGGCTCAAGGGGTACACATGAGACTTACCATAAAGCATAACTAGAATAGATATCAGAAGTGGACAGGCAGATGAGCTGGGAGGGGCGTGGGCACGTAAACAGGAAGGATCAGGTGGGGAGAGCATGAAGAGAGAGAGAGAGAGAGAGAGAGAGAGAGAGAGAGAGAGAGAGAGAGAGAGAGAAAGAGAGAGAGAACAGTGTAAAAAAATGGACTCAAGGGCATCTCCAGAATGAGCTAGAAAATTAGTGCAATAGAAAATCCCAGGAATCTATGAGAGAGATCCCTAGCTTAGACTCCTAGCAATGGGAAATATGGAGCCTGAACTGATCATCTACTATAACCAGGAGAGACTTACAGTGGAAGATTAGGGACCCCGACCCAGCCACAGAGCCTTTGACCTACAATGTGCCCAGCCTACAAGATATGATAGTGAAAGGTGGTACACAAATTATGGGAGTGCTCAACCAGTGACTTAGACCCATACCATGAGAAGACCACCCCTGACTGCCTGGATGGCAAAAATAATCTTAATACTGCACAGAAACATCATGTCAGAATGTATTCACTATGAAGTTGTAGATCCTACTTGTTTTAATAACCATTATGTATGAAACTAGCCACATGTAATTTTTTTTTACTCATAGTCAGTGCCTTATACTTGACTTTTCTGCATAGTAGGCATGGATTAAACTAATTTTGAATTACTATACCAATGAAAGATTCACTTAGAGTTCATTTGCCATTTGAGATGGTAGAGATTGTCCCAAATCTTCTTGCCATTTTTTTTTGTATTTTGAAATATTGTTGATTAAAATAATAATGCTAGTCTTACATAACCATATCTATAAAAATCATGGAAAGTTTGTGAGTGTTTGTGTGTGTGTGTGTGTGTGTGTGTGTGTGTGTGTGTGTGTGTACTGTAGATAAGAGACAGAGAGAGAGACTGATTGAAATATTCTTGTTTGTGTAATTGTTTCAAAGTCCACTCTTAATAACCTATAAATTACCTATTATTTGTCTTCTTTTCAGTTATATTTTTATCATATTTTCTGATCCTTACAGTATAAATTATATCTAAGAATTTATATTAAATGGAATTTTTCACAACTAGGTAGCAACCTGCTTTGAAACTCAATGCAAGAACCATGTAGCTACTTTTATAATTTTTAAAAAATTATGACTTTCCTTTGACCTCTAAGGTGAACAATTACCTGTGATTTGTAGAACTTCTGACTTCAGTTGGACTAGAAGAATGGTGATTGATGCTTCTTAATTGTTCTTTTTTCCTAGAGATGTTAGAAAAAGTGCCAACTATACATTATAAGCAAAGCTGGCATGGAAAGATATCCGAAGCAATTTTCTGGTTTCAAGAGTGGAGGATAAGCTTGATAAGCCCACAGCCTTAGCAGCACTTATCTAAACCGAGAAGAACCCCAACTTTAGACTCTTAGCTCATCCCATCACCCTCAGTGTGTATTGAGAATGGTAGATGTCAGATATTGATGTTAAGGGACTTGGGAAAAAGGAGACCAAGAATGTGATCAGGATCATCTTATTGAGATGCCATTGTCATCTTTACTGTATATTAACTTGTTAGTGATGCAAAGATAAATATTATACCTGCATTTTATGAACATTTTTGCTCATATTTTCATAATTAATGGTTGGATATTTCATGAATTATTGGAATTAACTTGGAAAAATGTACATTTTGCTTTAAAACCCTGAGATTGTAAAGTTTAGAGCAAAATGATAAAATTTTGAAATTTGATTGTCATCACAATAGACGAAATGACGAAAACAATTTATTGAATAAAGTTATGTTTTTATATAGTTATATAATACAAACTTACATTTTATCTTAGGATGAAATTATAAATTTAATGGATGTTCTTTTATATATTAAATATGTCCAAGGTGAGATATTTTCAAGAATTAATTTCATGCCAATACCTGAATGGCATTAATTATTGAAATAATTGTAAGTATTCCTCTGTCAGTGTTTAGTTTTTTACTCTTTAGGGGCCTGCCACCTAGCTACCAAATCAATACACAGGTACAGGTTTATGATTGCATGGCCTTAGCTTGGCTTGTTTCTAGCCAGCTTTTCTAACTTAAATTATTCCATTTTGCCTTAACTACATTTTGCTTCTGGGTTTTTTACTTCTCATTATTTTATATATCTTTGTTTCCTTCTTACACTGTGGCTGACTGTGTGTCTGGGTGGCTGGCCCCTGACATCCTCCTCTTCTTTTCTCATTCCTCCCACTTCCATAGACTTCTCCTCCTATTTATTCTCTCTGCATACCAGCCCTCTTTATTCTTCCTCCTGCCTAGTTATTAGCTCGTTATTAGTACAACTGGGTATTTTAGGCAGGCAAAGTAACACAGCTTTATCTAGTTAAACAAATGCAACATAAAAGAATGCAACACATCTTTGTATCACTAAAAAGATAGTCCACAGCATAAATAAATGTAACACATCTTAAACTAATATTGTTCAACGTTCCTAGACATTAAAATTTCTTTTAATACCTCAAGATCGTCAAGACATTAAAAAGTATACTAAAATAAACTTTCAAAGATTTTTGATGATAGATTATATTTATTAAATTGTCTTGGATATTATAGATACCTAGAGGGTCCAAGACTCACTTTTATTCATGTATTTTACTACAATTCATCTATTGTGGAAGTGACATTTCAGTCTATTCAGGTTTTCAAAGATTTTTATTTTTTAATTAAATATATATGTGTGTGTCCTTTGGTTGGGATGTACACAAGAGTGCAATTGCATGATTAAGTCAGAGCTAGATTTCCATGGAGATAGAGTTACAGATATTTGTGAGCCACTTGATTTGGATGCTGCAGTTTGAATTATTACTCTTTGAAAAAGCAACAAGTGTTCTTAATTGTTGAGCCATTTCTCCAACATCTATAATGTTTTTTAATTTTATTTTTTTCTTTATTTGTTGTGTCTATTTAAATTACTGCTCCATATTTTAGAAGACGTTTTATCATAATATATAATTGTTCTCTTTATCCCTGGGGCTGTGCTTGGTTTTAAAACAAATATGCGTGCCTCATCCAGCCAATAACCACAATATATATGCTACATGCAGATATATTCACATATAATTATCCCATTATTTTCTTCAATTTATTAAGTTCCTAATTACAAATTCCATCACTTACAATGAACATAAATGTATCATGTTTTTCGTCATCTCTTGACCTCAGTTTTTTAATTGAATTATTTAGTCCAATTTTATTAATTTTTTAATGCTTTTATTTATATCTACTCATTTATTTCTTTCAATTCACATTTTTGATGCTAAGTTTAGGGCTACTTTTTGGCATTTGGTATACATACTTTAAGGAAGCATTTAAATTTATTTGTTGTCAATTATATACTAAGTTGTTATTCTGGGGGGTCATAATATTCATGTTTGATTACATATAAATTCAAATAAAGTTAGGCCTGCTAATTTTATATAGACAGATGAATCTTACATGCAGTGACTTTCTCTCATATCTTATTAAGATACTGTTATGCTTCATATTTCATAACAAAAGAGAAAACCAAACAAAAAAAGGGAATATTGAATGTAGTGGATGATAATGTTAGCAGACACATGCATAACACTGGCCACTTACATTCATAATGTAGAAAATAATATGTGACTATTGAAGAGAGCTTTAGAAGATATGCAAGAAAAACTCACAATTTTTCTTTTGTTCTGAGCATGTAAACATGAACAGAGATTGAAAAAGAAAAGAAAAGCAAACTTGTATCTTTCAAACAATGATGAAAAAATCTTGAAAAGGCAGGAAAGAAAATAAATGCAGAAAAGAATGGAATAAGCAGGTGAACAATGTTGCTATTTATGTTTAACAAATTACCTCACAAGAATGACAATCATAGAACAATCAAAAAAAAAGATTTTTTTTTCATTTTTTCAAAGTGTGGATCTGCTATCCACTTAGGGTATCCCAGGATGGCATTTAAGATGCTGACCACACTGAAGACTCTTTGGAGTAGAGGTGGTGAGGTTCAATTTCTGTCTATAGAGAATTATTGCAAGTTGTTGAAAAAATTTAGTCTTTTTTTTTCATTTATTTTTCTTTAGCCACAGATTCCCTTGTTCTCCCCCCTCCTGTCCCCCTCCCCTTCCCCCCAGCTCACTTCCCATTCCCACCTCCTCCAGGGCAAAGCCTCCCCCAAGGACTGAGATCCACCTGATAGACTCAGTCCAGGCAGGTCCAGTCCCCTCCTCCCAGACTGAGCATAAGTCCCAGGGTTCAAACAGCCAACTCATGCAATGAGCCCAGGACCTGGTACCACTGCCTAGATGCCTCCCAAACAGATCAAGCCAATCAACTGTCTCACCTATTCAGAGGGCCTGATCCAGTTGGGGGCCCCTCAGCCTTTGGTTCATAGTTCATGTGTTTCCATTCGTTTGGCTATTTGTCCCTGTGCTTTACCAACCTTGGTTTCAACAATTCTCGCTCATATAAACCCTCCTCTTTCTCGCTAATTAGACTCCCGGTGCTCCACCTGGGGCCTAGCCGTTGATCTCTGCATCCAGATTCCGCAGTCCTTGGATGGGGTTTCTGGCACAACTATTAGGGTGTTTGTCCATCAGTCTTAAACAGTTGCCTTCTGCTTCTTTGGTGCCTGTCATTTGGGTGGCACTCATAGCTCTTCACGACCTAACATTCCTCACAATGCAGAGCATTAGATTCAGGTCCAACCAGAAAGAGCCTTATTGCACTGAGTGCCTCTCACTTGCTGTTACTTCCCTCCCTTTGAATATTTGATATGCACTTCAAAGTTCTATACTGTTAGCTCAGAGCCACTCACACCACTTCCCCTTCTCACAGGCATTTGGTGATGGCATGCAATTTCAGTGTTTTTCTTGTCCAGAACATGCAAACACCATGGGAAAAGGAACTTTGAGGACAATTCTAGAATTATATTTAGCACAACAGGATAGATAATCACTTCAAAATCTAAAGGGAGGAAAGTTCATGGGAGACACAAGACTTATTTCTGCAAATAACATGAAAACTATATACCACATAATACAACAACTAGAAATAATTATAGTAACAATTAAAGAATTAGAAACATTGCTTGAAGTCTGGTGCGTGTTAGGATGTAAATATGAATGTACTTGGGCAACAGACTTGGGTGTTTTCCTATGACTGTGGGTTTCTCTGTAGTAAATGGAACAGTAGCGTTTACAGATAAGATGTTGAACTGTTGAATGGGACTTAGAAATCTCTTCCCTTGGTCTTAGTGGAGAATGAGGATGATGGGAGAATTATTAGGAAAACCCGGCAGATATGTCTCCCTTAAAAGCACAAGACATAGTTTAGATAAAAGCTTATTATCTAATGAAGGACAACCAAAATTCAAAGGAGACAGCTCAGCTTCAGTCACCCTGTTTCACCTCAAGGGGGATACAGGGAGGAAGAGAGCTCTAAGATTTAGTTTGGAAGAAGTCAAGGAGAATTCCAGAATAGTGGCTAGGTGACAAGATAAACATATGGATTGTAGAACACAAAGACAAATCATGGAGATGGGATGGATATGCTGGACACACATGACAAAAACCTGAGAAATGATGCCTGCAAGTTGTTCTCTGAAGTCCTCCACGTGTGCTGTAGTGTACACACACACACACACACACACACACTGACAGACATAGATAAAGTCAATAAATGCAATGAAAAAATTAAAATAAAATAATAATGGTAATAATAATAACACTATTTTGTAAGTCCAAATTGCTTAATATATTTTTACTTACATAAAATAAAAAGGATAAATTTAGGCATGTTTGCTTGAGCAGCTAAGAATACCTATATAAGTCTTCCTTTAATCAATGCATGCTATAAGCCCTTGGCATCTCTGGGGCAGCAGGGCAGGGAAAGCATGCCTTGCTTGATTACCTAAGAGGCTACATCCTTACCTGCATCAATACCATCCTGGAGAGCAAGCACAATGGTTTCCAGGTGGTTGGGGAACAATTGTCATGCCCTATTAACAAACAAAAAGGCAGCAGTATGTTTTCCTCTATTATCCAGTGCTGAACTTCTTATTGCTGCCTCTCTAGCCCTTCAGTGTGCTAAACAGCAGGCAGAAGGATGGTGATAAGCCGAAGGCCACTTCAAGCTTCCAACTGTATTTTGTTGATAGCCTCATGTTGTCCAGAGCTAAAAGAACAATTGCCCTTCCTGTTTGCATTTACTTTAATTTAAGGGGGAAGGCCTGGGGGATGTGTTCAAAAGTTGTTTGATTTTGTTTCAAAGCCTGAATGAAGAATATAAAAGTAAAAATTTCAGGTTGGTAATGTGTTGGTAGTGGCATCTATTTAAACACATCAACATTGGACTGTGACTAAAATAGAACATGGTTCCTTATGCTAAATTAGTTATCTTTATGAAATTATTATGAAAATAGGAGAATAAAACTGTCAATAAGTGTCAATGATGCAAGCCTAAACAATAGGTCTTTACAGAAATGGATGGCCTAAGAATAAATGTGACTATCTCACTTAACATGGCTCAAAGGTTATGCATTTTCTGGATTCTGTCAGAAGACAGATAAAGTGTGGTAAGTGGCTGGCAGTCATTTTACAGTAAGGATGAACAAATCCTAGAGATAATGAAGAATTTGAGGTCAGGGAAAAATTGTAATTTCCATAGTTGACTCTAAAGTATTTATAAGATAAATTAAGGTGATATAATCCTATATATTTTAATATGTAATATTATTATTATATAGTAAAAGGGCCAGACAAAGAAACACACTCTGACCCTAAAAGCAAAGCCAGGAGGTTTAAAAGAGTCAGTGAGAGAAACACATTCTGGCCCTGAAACCAGAGCCAAAGAAACATACCCTGCCCCTGATCAACTCAGGACAAAACCCAACTAATTCCTGTGCATGAAACAAACGAATCATAAAACACAAAATCCAGCCAGTCTCTGACTTTGTCCATGCTCAGGGATTGAAATTGGACCAACTCCCATCATGAAAATCTTCACCCTGGAAACACTCTGCCCCTAAGAAACCCTATATAAGCCCTGCACATGTTCATTTTGGGGATGTAGTTTTCCAAACTGGCAGAGGCAGCCACACTCCCAGTTTCTTCCCTCCCAATAAATCCCTTGAATGAGGTTTGGATGAGGACCATCTTTCATAGAAGTTGAGTGGGTAGAAAAGTAGCAACTTTTTATTTATTTATTTATTTATTTATTTATTTATTTATTTATTTATTTATTTAATATAAGAGATTTTCTAAGCCGGGCAGTGGTGGCGCACGCCTTTAATCCCAGCACTTGGGAGGCAGAGGCAGGTAGATCTTTGTGAGTTCGAGGCCAACCTGGTCTACAGAGCGAGATCCAGGAAAGGCGCAAAGCTACACAGAGAAACCCTGTCTCGGAAAAAAAAAAAAAAAAAAAAGAGAGAGAGAGAGATTTTCTAGTCATTTTACATATAAGCCATGGATTCCCCCTCCCACACTCCCCAGCCTTCCCCCCAATCCACCCCCCATTCCCACCTCCTCCAAGGCAAGATCTCCCCTGGGGAGTCAGCCCAGCCTGGTAAATTCAGTTGAAGTAGGTCAAATACCCTCCTCCTTGCACCAAGGCTGAGCAAAGTATCTCACCATAGGCACTAGGTTCCACAAAGCCAGCTCATGCACCAAGAACCTGGTCCTACTGCCTTGGGGCTCCTAAAAAGTTCAAGCTAATCAACTGTCTCACTAATCCAGAGGGCCTAGTCCAGTACCATGGGGGCTCGTAGCTATTGTTCCACAGTTCATGTGTCTCCACCAGTTTGACTAGTTGTCTTTGTATTTTTTCCAATCATGGTCTCCATATATTTTGCTCATAGAACCCCATCTCTCTCTCATCAACTGGACTCCTGGAGCTCTGCCTGGGACCTGGCTGTGGATCTCTGCATCTGCTTTCATCATTCACTGGATGAGGGTTCTATGATGACAGGGTATTCAGCCATCCAATCACTAGAGTAGGCCAGCTCGGGTAGCCTCTCAACTATTGCCAATAGTTTATGGTAGAGTCATCCTTGTAGATTCCTGGGAACCTCCCTAGCACTCTGCTTCTCCCTATTCCCATGATGTCTTTATTTATTATTGTAACTCTTTCCTTACTCTCCCACTCTGTTTCAATTCTAGCTCGAAACTTCTGCTCCTCTAACTCTCATCTCCCATCCTTTTCCCTCCACCCCCCCCTCACCCCCAATTTGTTCATGTAGATCTCATTCATTTTTCCATCGGTAGGTGATCCATGGGCCCTTCCTAGGGTCCTCCTTATTAGCTAGCCTCACTGGAGCTGTGGGTTGCATTCTGGTTATCCTTTGCTTTATATCTAGTATCCAATTATGAGTGAGTACATACCATGTTTGTCCTTCTAAGGCTGGGTTACCTCACTCAGGATGATGTTTTCTAGTTCCATCCATTTGCTTTCAAACCACATGATGGCATTGCTTTTCTCTGCTGAGTAGTATTCCATTGTGCATATGTACCATGTTTTCTTTATCCATTCTTCAGCTGAGGGACATCTAGGTTGTTTCCAGGTTCTGGCTATTACAAATAATGCTGCAAGGAACATAGTTGAACATGTGTTCTTGTGGTATTATTGAGAATTCCTTGGTAGGAAGAAGTCTTGAACACATTGCACTGGAGATCACTTCCTAAATATAACACCATTAGCACAGACACTGAGAGCAACAATTAATAAACAGGACCTCTTGAAACTGAGAAGCTTTTGTAGGGCAAAGGACACAGTCAATAAGTCAAAACGACAGCCTACAGAATGGGAAAAGATCTTCACATACTCCATATCTGACAGAGGACTAATATCCAGAATATATAAAGAACTCAAGAAACTAAACATCAAATACTGAACAATCCAATTATAAAATGGGCTACAGTGCTTAACAGAGAATTCTCAAAAGAAGAACCTCAAATGGCTGAAAGTCATTTAAGGAATTGCTCAACATCCCTAGTCATCAAGGAAATGAAAATCAAAACAACTCTGAGATACCATCTTACACCTGTCAGAATGGATAAGATCAAAAACACTGATGACAGCTTATGTTGGAAAGGATGTGGAGCAAGGGGGACACTCCTCCACTCTTGGTGGGAATGCAAACATGTACAGTCACTTTGGAAATCAGTATGGCTGTTTCTCAGAAAATTGGGAGTCATTCTTCCTTAAGACCCACCTATACCACTCTTTGGCAAAAGAAGCAACTTTTACCTAAGCAGGAACAGAGCTGCTACATTTCTGCTGGAAATGTCCCTTAGCACATTTTAGCCCAAAAGAGTTGTAATGGCTCTGTGGGAGAGGAGTAGAACTGTTACATTCCTGCTGAGAAACCATCCCCCACTGGAACAGAGCTGTAGGTGTTGCCAGGATACCTTTCCCTCCAAAGTTGCAAAACTTACAATTATATTATGCTAATTCTGAATGAACATGAAGCTATAAGTTAGAAAAGGAATAATTACTTTTACAATTCATACAGAATACATACTTGCATATTAATTATAAATCAATCCTTACCTGTACTTAACTTTTTTTCTAACTTGTATCTGTTGATATAATTATAGCATCTTTTAATACATGATTAGTAAAGTATGGGAAACTTTTGAAAACTCCTGCTGTTATTTTTTCTATCAAATAATTCTGTCTCATTTTCTCTCCTTTCATGGAGCTGTCGCTACTTACTTGTTCTTTATATTGTTGATACTGCAGGGTGATGCTTCAAGATTCCTTTGTTTACATGATTGCTGATCTTGAATTAACTTTCAGATGCACCTGTCTATAACATAATTGTATTTTAATCTCCCACAAGTTTAGTGACCCATTTGTCTTTCTCAGTATCTGAGGACTGTCTTAGACTCTCAGGGACATACTGAGTGTTTATGGATGATGGTGTCCTTATTATGTTCAAGTGGTTGCTCTGACAACCTTCAATAGAATTCACATTTTATACATGTACATCAAGTGTGCCTTCATCTAAGTAGTCATTGCTATTGCTTTTGCTGAGCAGACTCTCCCTTTTTTTCCAGATACCCTGGGATAATCTGGTGCTGCAGGTATCTTACAGCTACTAACAATGAATAATGTTCTGTCTGTATTTACTCTGTTGATTATTCTGTTAAAAACTTGCCAAGACAATAATTTAGCTTTAAGTCTTGAGTGTGAGCATTAAATTTCATAATTTCCAGGCAAAATATAAAAATTAAGATAAAATGGAAAATCTCATAAAATCAAAATGGAAGTTTATGAAACAAAAGATTTTCTTCTTTTTGAATTGCAATTACAGTTATATAATTCTGGTATGATAGTGACCACAATATTCACAACTGTGTAACCAAGGTTAATGTATGTATTGCTAGAAGGCCTCTTAACAGCATGCTTATTTAACATGATTTTTGTATGTGTTATAAAGTACAAAGACACATGTGAGAACCCTTGGAGGCAGAAGAAGTTATGGGATTCTTTCAAGCTGGAATAACAGGCAGTTGTGAATGTTTAGGATCTTAACCTGGATCCTTTGCAACAGTAGTATGTTTTCTTAACATCTTCACCCTGTTACTAGTATTGGAGAGAAGTGGTAAACAGTCAATCAAAATGGAGAAAGCAATAATAACTGTAGCTGTGATGAGCAGAACTCTCTGTCCACTATTCTGTCTCTGAGTCAGATTCACTTTCTGAATTGCTGTTACACTGAACACAGAATGAAAACTTTCTCTTCCATTTCACAGTCATGTTCAACAAATTATACATCAGTTCAAGAGCTCACTTAGTATAAAAATACCTTTGAATAAAACTTATAGAAATATTTCTTCTGAAAATAACATTGATATCTCCCAGACAACACATGCTCTCAGAGATAGTCTCACAATGACTGGAAGAGTATACAGGAGATTAACACGATTTGGAATATCTCCCATTTTTACTTTGGGTTTGTGGGAATATATCATTTCAGTCTACTTAAGTTGGTCATATGTCAGGCTTATCATAGAAGAGCATTTAACATGAAGTCCACTATATCAATAAGGTTTCTCTAATGGAAAAGAACTGATAGAAATGTGTATGCATATATATTTAATAAAATACAAATATACATATGCATATATATATACATGATTTATTTGGGTAGTTTACAGGCTGTGGCTCAGAATATACACCACTGGGCCTCTTCTTATGGAAAGGTTAGAAATCTTGTTATTTGTATTGTGTGACTGGATGTCTCAGCATTTCCAATTTGGTGTTAGAGTCCTGAGAATTTTGGAGAGAGCTGGTGATCCTCCATCTTCCTTTGAGTCCTGAATAAGTAGGTTCTAATACCAGCAAAGTAACACCTAAGGAAAGAATAAATGGACTTAATTACTAGAGTGAAACAAGCACACAAAAAGCAAAACTTACTTCTTCCAAGTCCTTTCTATGTGGGCTGAAGTGGGGGCATGGTTTGGGGTGGGTGGTCTGACCTCAAATTATCCAGATACTGCGTGAATCCTCCCAACACAAGTGATCCAATCAATACCTAGCTGTTTAGTTTTTAATTGGGTCCAGATTTACTCAAACTGACATCCAAGATTAGCCATCACACCAGACAACCTGAAATTGTTCTTTAGGCCCAGCATGGTGGAAGAGAGAACTGTCTCCTTCAAGTGTTTTTCTAACTTCCACATAGGTGCCATGTCATAAACGTATTCCCAACACACACACACACACACACACACACACACACACATACACACACACACACACACACACACACACATATATATATATATATATATATATATATATATATATATATACACACACACACACATATATATATATATATATACACACACACACACACAAGTTAATAAATGCAATTTTAAAAGAACTATTTTTAAAATCTGCAGAAGTGAAATGATTTGATTATGGGATTCATTTTTCTGCTGATATAATTACATTTGCACTTTGTAAGTACTGGATATGTAAGTAAGTTATTTTTATATATTGGTAGAAATTATCTAGCATACATGAAGCCTCCAGTTCCATTATCAATACCATATAACACAGGAGATGAATGCCTGTCTGTAATCCCAGCACTTGGGAAGTTTAGTTAGCATCTGAAGTTCCTGGTCATTCTCATGCTAAATTGTGAGTTCACACCCAGCTCAGGCTACATGAGACTCCATGGAAACATACAGTAAAGATCTAAAAATCAATCAATTCATACCACAAAAATCAGCTGATAATGCTGATATAGTGGTCTCTTCTGCTTTTCAGGTCAGGATATTCAAATGCCTACTTGCTGGATGCACTGCTTTACCATATATGAACTTCAAATATAACAGGTTCTATGAAGAATTTCATGAAGAATTTCTATGAAGAATTGTATGGGGAGTTTGATGGAGATTGTATTGGCTCGATATGTCTTTACTTCTATCCTAACCAGACATCTTTCTAACATTCCAATCTTGATTAATGTCAAAACCACTACCTATTTTACCAAAATACTGTGACTTACTTTCCATAAAATTTTCTTTTTATTTATTGCATGTACTATCAGAGGTTCCCTGTGCATTCTTAAATCTACCTATACTTTTAACATACCTTAATTAAAAAAATCTTATTTCCTCTCAAATACTATTCACCTTTTATATGAAACAATTTGCATTTTATTATCACCAGCATTTCATCCCAAAACATGACAATGAATGATAAAACCTGTATTGATGAATAAACAAATGATACAATTATTAATACAATAGTTAAAATACTACTTGATCAATAAATATTACCCCCTCCCGATTGTTAATATTCCCAAAACAGCAATTACATAACAGTACATGGTGATGAATTCTTCTGTTCAGTATAAAGTGTTGGGAGATAAAAGATCACAGGCCACAATATTCCCCATAGAATATTAAGTATATCCCTGAGCAATGAAAGATTACTGTTATCATCCCTGCTCGTTTTCACTGTGCAGCTCTGGCTGGATTGTCACTCTGTAGACTAAACTGTCCCTGAGTTGCCCACAGAGATTCACTTGCCTCTGCTTCCCAAGTGCTGGGATTGAATGTATGTGCCACCCTCCTCTCAGGTTTCCTTTTCTAGGATCAATCTGTCCTCTTCATTTATATATAGATAAACTGCCCTGTTTTATCCATTCCCATCCTCTGCTAAATAAATCAGATAAAAAGAAACTTTGCCTTTGTTTGCCTGAAGATTAATCATTGCCTAATGGATACAGAAGTGATTAAACAAATGGATAAGTGAATAAACAATATTTTATCCAGTATTATAGCTAAAGGATCACATCTCAGATCTAAAAGTCCAATTCATTAACTAGTTTGAATTAGCCATTAAGATGTTAATACAAAAAAAGATATTTGTTCAATAAAGCAATGGAAGAAAACATAGATATCAGAGTAGTTGGGTAAACTTTAGAACTTTCAATCTAACTAAATAATTTGGGTTAATAAAAACTGTAATAATTACTTTCACAAAATTTCCAATGTCTCCTAAGAACATTCATTTTTGACAAGTTGGTTGCTTTCTATGGTACAATCTATAAATTCCTATCCCCAGCTCCTCACATTGTTACAACTTTTTACATTTTGAGCATATACTAGTATTTATTTGTAGACAAATTTCTAAAATGGTCTTATTAAATTAAAAACATAGAGCCAAATATAGGGGTGAAAGCCTTAGAGAAAGATCAGGGAAATAGGGAAAGCCACAGCTAATCCTACCTCACCACCTTGGCAGCTTCCAAAATGTGCGACTTCCTGTCTACCCAGGCTTATATGCTTTGTTTTTCTGCCCTCTCATTGGCTCTTTCTGCCCAGCTACCTCACTTCCTCTTCCTAAACAGCTGTCACTTTCTGTGTGTCTGTACAGACCTCCAGTTCTCTATGGTTAGTACTGGGATTAAAGGCATTTGTCACCACCTTTGGCTCTGTTCCCTAGTGTGTCCTTGAACATACAGAGATCCTGCCTGTCTAAGTGATAGGATTAAGGGCATGGGCTACCGCTGCCTGACTTCTTTGTTTACTTAAAATGGCTTGTTATTTCCTCTGATCTCCAGGCAAACTTTATTTATTAAAGCACAAATAAAATATCACCACATTTCAGCACAGATAAAATATCACCACATTTATTTAATTTATGAGTTAGCTATTTGAAACCTGGGACTTATGCAGGGACGCTTGGCTCAATCTGGGAGGAGGGGACTGGACCTGCCTGGACTGAGTCTATCAGGTGGATCCCAGTCCTCGGGGGGAGACCTTGATCTGGAGGAGGTGGGGAGGGGGGCAGGAAGGGAGAGAACAAGGGAATCTGTGGCTATTATGTAGAACTGAATTGTATTATAAAATAAATACAAAAAAAAGAGAAAAAAAAGAAAGAAAGAAACCACAAGTTGTTTCTTAATCTCCTACCTCACCTCTCATAAAAAGTAAAAAAGTTATATAACGTTCTCAGAAGTCATTCTTAGCTTGTCTGTGTTTCTAAGGACTAATGAATTGATGTTTCCAAACAATGACATTTATATTTTAAAGAATAATTGTTCAAAAATATTTATATTCCCTGATTTTATTTCTAAAGTTTGCTGTTTTTTTTTATAAATTAAAACAAATATTCATGCCCTACTCTAACCCTGTTATCAAATATTCTTCTATCATTTAGCTCTGTGTTTACTGGTGTAAAGTGACTTAGTTAATTACCTTTCTACTTTGGCTATTCATTTATTAAACCTATGTTGTGGATTGTAATTACCATTATAACATTTACCTCTGGAATTTTCTGTTGATTTTTAAATATATATATATATATATATATATATATATATATATATATATATATATGGTGATCTATGGTAGATTTCTACAAATGTCCCTAAAGTTGCTTTTTTTTTTAACTAAACCAATTCTAATTGTTACATAAACTCACTAATCCCAATAAATAATCTATGCTTTTATTCAACTGTAGAGTACTTAATTATTATTTTTGGTTATTTTGTTTTATATGGAATTCACATTGTCTTAAATTTCATTTTTTCCACATGACAGAATACTGAGACCACCCTGGATCTTGACAAGATGCTACATTGGTATTACTTGTGTTTCTTCCCTCAGTGTTCCTTGGAATTGGAGCCCTTTCTCCTGTCAGGATTTCACTGAAAGTTTAGAATGGTGAACTCGATCCCTGTGTGCCTGATAGGGCCTGGACCTTCTGTCATTTCACCTGGACATGTAGACAGGTGACCTTGCCACTTTACTTTGCAGAGACTTGAACTTTTGTCAGGTCATCTTAAAATCTAGAGTGGTAGGCCGGCTTCTCCTTGGGGGGACTTTCAATTCCAAGAGTTTCTTATTAGAGATTACAGCTCTTTTAAAGTATGTTTATACAGTTATCCAAGGAGATTTCTGGAAAGAACTTTGCTTCATGAATTAATAATTTGTAATTAACAAAACATTACAAGGAGAATAAAGAGAGTTGAGGCACACATCTCAGTATCAGACTTCTGACTTATTGACACCCATATTGCAGGTTTTGTAACGATATAACCTTGCTGTTTGCCTCATGTATGATATTCCCCAAAGCTACCCACTGGCTAACACCCACAGGACATGTGATAAGGGAAGTGTGCAACACTTTATGTCTACCTTTCTTTAAGACAGAAACCATGTATGATGCACCTACCAACATTTTTTTTACTATCTAATGTTTTTCTGTGTTTTGTCTAGCTTTGTGATTATTTTTAACTAAAAGTTTACTCAATATAAGCTATTTTACAATAATTATTGGTCTTTTAGTGTTACTCATAAATATTTTTGTAAGATATTGGAATTATTTCTTCTGAAAAAAAATGTGATAGATTTCAAAAACAAAGTAGTTCAGGTGTAGAAATTATCTTCATTGTTAATGGAAAGGAAAAGACTACTTCATTTTTCAGATATTTGTTGTTGTTACATTGCATGACTTATCAATGGAGGTTGCTATCCAAAATGATATACTTTAGCCTCCCAATATTACCATTTTTGATTCAGTAATGTACATGAAATACCTTACTTCCACAAAGCTGTATTGCAGGACGACTTTAGTACTTCCAGAAAACAGACCATGCAGCAGTTGTAACAGAAAGGAGGGTCTAGATGTCATTTCACATATCTGTACCCAACAGATCTTTTATAAAGGGACTAAGAATGAACAGCACAGAATGACATTCTTTTTAATAAACCCTGCTTTAATAATTGACTATGCACACAATGAATGAAAACTGTTACCAGTTATGAAAATCAATTAAAGTGGATTAAAGGTTTGTGTTTATGATCAAAAGCTTTGAAATATTTCTTTAAAAAAGTAGAAACACTTAAGGCATGATAAAGAGACCACAAGGAACAAGGGATAAAACTCAAATTAAACAGTTGCATCAAACTAAAATGCTGTTGCATAGAAAGGAAACAATCAAGATGTCAGAACTCAACAGCAAAAGTAAATGAACACAGACTTGTAGCCAAGCTCTGGCAGTGCCACAGTCCATTTATAAAATAAAAACACAGACGCTTATATTATTTTAACTGTTTGGCCTAATGGTTCAGGCTTTTAGCTATCTAGTTCTTACATCTTAAATTAACCTATTTCTATAAATCTTTACCTTGCCACATGGTTCGCGGCTTACCAGTATCTTACATGTTGGTACTCATGGCGCCGACTGGCAGCATCACTTAACTCAGCCTTCCTGTTCTCAGAATTCTCTTCTCTGTTTGTACCGCCTATACTTCCTGCCTGGCTACTGGACAATCAGCATTTTATTTATACAGAACAATATCCACAACACAGAGTCTGTGAAAATAAGACGTAAGTAAGATATATAAATGGTCATAATAATAAAACATGTCTAACGTCAACAATCATGAGTGAAAACCACACTATATTACTTCAATTTGGATGCTCATTATCATAAAGATTAAATAGAATGACTGCTGGGGAACACATGTGTGGAAAGAAAGGAAATCCTTCCATAGTTTTGTTAGGAACAAAGTTAGTATAGCAAGTTTGGAAAATAGTACAGAAGTTCCACCATGGTATGTGGGAGTTCATATGTTAGGAGCTTAAAGCAGCTGGTCATGTTGTATCCATAGGAATAATCAAGATAATAGCAACTCAACAGTATTTACAAAATATATATAAACTTACCAATATATTATCTATTATATTATTGCATATAATATACAATCAGATAGTATTCAACCATGAAAAGGATAACATTTTATCATTTGCAATTTGACAGCTGGAACTGGAGCTTGTTGTGGTTAGAGATATAAGCTAGACAGAGAATTACAAATGCTACATGGTTTCCCTGGAACATAGATTCCTGAACAGCTGACATCACACAAACTTAAACATAACATTAGTGACAAGAGTCTAAGGGGAGTAGGGAAAAGATGAATATATAAGTGTTGTTGAACAGGTGCTAAGTTGATACTTAAACAGGATAAAGGAGAAATACTAAAGATTGCCTTAGCACCTAGAAGGATTAGAGATTATATATATATATATATATATATATATATATATATATATATATATATACTGAAGAATTTTGATTGATGTCACCATAAATTTTTTTTAAATGTTTGGGGACATAGCTTTTCTAATTAAGTATTTTAGTTTCCTTTCTTGTTACAGTGAGAAAACATCTAACCAAAGCAATTTCAGTGAAACAGCATTTTTCTCACTTCCAGGTCCAGTTTATGGTGAGTTAACTCATATGTTAGGATCTTGAACCGGCTGGTTACATTACATTCACATTTGAGAAGCAGAAAATAATAAATACTAGTACTCAGCTTGCTTTCTATGTTTCATACAGCTGTGGAATCCTTTCTCAGGGAATGATCATATGTCTTCTCCAAGTAATTTAAGTAATCAAGATAATCCTGCAGAAGCTTGCTAAGAGTTCCATCTCTCAGGTGTCTTGAGATTATGTTAAGTTGCCATTAACCCTCTCATATCACACTAGTATTTTATTATTACCCAATATATATGTATATCAAAACACAAGCATGTAGAAGCTAAAAAGATGACTTAGTGGTTAACAGAATCTGGCCCCCTTTCCAGCCCCCGCATGATTACTCATAACCTTCTGTAACTCCAGTTTCAGGTGACTATGATGGAATTCCTCTTCTGGCCTCTGTGGGCACCAAATATGCACATGGTGCATAGACATGAATGTACGTACAATACTCATACACATAAAATAGTATTTTTTTTAAATTTAAAAAACTAAACATGTATATTTTGACATAAGTTTAATTTTATGACCTAATTTAAAAAGTAAACTGTTCTTTAAAGAGACTGCTGAATTAAGTCTGAATATTGACCGTACTAGTTAGTTTTGTCAACTTGATACAAACTGAAGTCAACTGGAAAGAGAGAGTCAAAGCTGAGGATTGCCTCCATCAGTTCGGCCTGTGAATAGATGGTAGGACATTTTCTTGATTGATGATTGACGTGAATGAGCAAAGCCTATGGTGAGTGGTGGCTTGCCTGGACAGGTAAACTTGGGACATATAAGAAAGCTGGCTGAACAAGCCAGGAGCAATAAACAAGTAAGCAGTCTTCCTTCCTGGTTTCTGCTTTAAGCTCCTACCTTCAGTTCCTGCCTTGACTTCCCAGGTGACTAATACTTATAAGATGAAATATGCCCATTCATAACCTTATAGATTTTGCTCATGTTCTTCAAAAACAATCAAGATGCAAACTTGAATACTGACCAAATAAGAGATTTATAGCATTAATTTCCCTAAAACTATATTACCCTGTTTAAGAAAATGTTCTTGTACACACAGAATCTTAGGAACTATATTTTAGTCAATTTCATCAATTAAGAACGGATTATGAATGTTGAGTAATATATTTTTATATTAAAATAGAGATTTTTGTTGTATTACTGATTTTCTAGGCTTTCCATTTAAGAGCTCAACATGAAAAAGGGTATATTTTCTGTAAAATTTCACTTTCCAATTTTTGGTGAAAATGAAAGACAGATCCAACTAAATGACCAATGACACTTATTAATAATAATGCAGATATCTTCTCTTATGCAGACTCATGTAATAAAAGTGTTTTTAGGTGAGCCTGGGTGACTATATTTGTAACTATGTTTACACACAGTATAGTTGGCAAATATCTGCAGGCCTCTTTCCCACACATCATAGTAGGAGTTATTTTAACTGCTCTGGCTTGCTAAATTGGACTGAGGAGTAATGCTGCTCTTAAGAGCTTGAGTTTGAAATCAAGTTGTATTATTGATAAGACATATGCCTCCATGTGGCTTACTCTCTCTGACTGTATTCCTTGACCATAAAATATGGTAATGCCAACTTTAAAATGTGTGTGATCATTTAGTTTATTAACTAGATAAAATTGCCTAGTAAAGAGAAGGTAGGGAACAAATGTTACATGAATTTGATTAATCAAATTGAATATTATATTTACATTCAGTAGAAATATTTGTCCCATTGAATAACTTTTATCTTAGATTTTACTTTCTGATTGCATAATTCTTTTTTTTTCCTTTTATTTTATTTAACAGTACCATTCAGTTCCACATATCAGCCATGGATTCCCTTGTACTCCCCCCTTCCCCTTCCCCCCAGCCCACCCTCCATTCCCACCTCCTCCAGGGCAAAGCCACCCCTGAGGACTGAGATCGACCTGGTAGACTCAGTCCAGGCAGGTCCAGTCCCCTGCTCCCAGACTGAGCCAAGCTGCATAAGTCCCAGGTTTCAAACAGCCAACTCATGCAATGAGCACAGGACCTGGTACCACTGCCTAGATGCCTCCCAAACAGATCAAGCCAATCAGCTGTCTTACCTATTCAGAGGGGCTGATCCAGTTGAGGGCCCCTCAGCCTTTGGTTCATAGTTCATGTGTTTCCATTCATTTGGCTATTTATCTCTGTGCTTTATCCAACCTTGGTTTCAACAATTCTCACTCATATAAACCCTCCTCTTTCTCGATAATTAGACTCTAGGAGCTCCACCTGGGGCCTAGCCGTGGATGTCTGCATCCAGATTCCTCAGTCCTTGGATGGGGTTTCTGGCACTATTAGGGTGTTTGTCCATCCCATCACCAGAGTAGGTCAGTTCCGGCTGTCTCTTGGTAGTGTTTGAATTTGGGATTTTTTGTTTGCTTGTTTGTCTTTATTTTTGTCATTTTTCCTGGCTGCTTAAAAGAGTTCTGGGTAGTTTTGTGTGCGTAATCTGAACTAAAATAAAGGGGAAATTGAACTGTTGGAAATGAAACACTTCGTTCATGTTAGTGTCTATAAACCTTGTTACTGGCCTATCTTGATGTCAAAGAAGATATAAAGGGCTTAGCATTCCATTGGCTTTTCAATAGCCATTGTTCTTTAGTAAGGTTTAGATGAATATCAATATTCAATTATCATATCCCCATCATACAAGTAATTGAGAAATTTTACTTCAATTTGAATTTGATTATCATTAAAAGGTCTTCCTTAGCAATTGTTTTCAAAGGCCTAATTTCATCAAAGAAAACAACACAGAAGCCTATAATCCTGTTGTAAATGATTATTTGTATGGTACAGAAATTTTGATTATAAATTGTATGTTAACAATGAGTACATGAAGGGAAGAGATAGTTATACTCCCTTGTTACATGGAAGGACCTCTTTCTATTATTCATTAAGTAGATGGTCTATGTTGGGCAATTTGTCTAATCTTTATAACAATGTTACATTAGAAACAAGGACAACATGATTTCAAAAGAGGTAAGATTTGGATTGCTATTTGTCTGTTTACTTAGTGCTTTCTCATGAAAGATCTCCAAATCCCAGTACTGTTAATATATTGATTGATCTGGGAAATTGATAATATTTAATTTCAGTGTGTCCAGTTCTATTCCTCCCATCAGACTTCATTGCCTGATCTTGCCCCTTCCAAAAAGAACTAAGCCACATACCAATGTGCCTTGTTAGTTAGGCTCTCAGCTACTTAAACATCTCAGTAGGTGTGCAACAGACCTTCCACCTCTGAGGAACCATCTCTCATCCATCATCTTCTGCTTAGTCATTGGAGGAAGAGGTCCTCAGCATGTTGCACTGTGATGTTTCCCAGTCAGGAGAGCAGGTCAGTCCCTAGTGGTAATTGCCTTCCTGAAAAGCCTTCTGGATGTAACATTCAAAGAAAGGAAAAGTACATCAACAAATGACTCTAAAGCCAGACTAACAACAAAATGGATAGTAACTGTTAAGTCCTAGTTGTCAGCAGCAACTCCATTTTGTTCCAGTCTTCCATTCTGTCTGAGCTGCTCCCCACAATTTCCTGATGCTAGGCTGAAGCCACCCAAACCCTTCACACAGGTGTAAATCATAAATATTCCACCCTCTTCTGGTGGGGCATTCTCCCACAGAATACTCTGATGGGCTAAAAGTATGTCACCCATGGAAAGTCCCCAAGCGCTTCTTCCTGTGTTACATAAAGATTGGATGGGACTCCAGAGCTGTTTCTTTGTGTTTTTTTTTCCCCATTAAAACTAGCTACTGTGCTTGCCTCAGGGATGTGGTTTGGAGCTTGAACCCTACTGCCTCCCTGATAGTCAGTTTTTCTTAAAAAAAAAAAAAAATGTTACTTGTTTGAACCGGTCTTTCATGATGAGATATTCCCGGATTCTTAGACCCTAACAGTAACTTTTAAACTAAATACCTATATTTGGATTACAGAGTTATGTATGGGTTAAAAGGGTGCAAGACCTGCGAATTCTTCCTATTTCTAAAACTGTCAGCTGACCATCAACTGCACATCACTGGGACTGCCTCGGCCCTCAAGTTGACTTACTGCTTAGGGCAATGTTTCTCTCTACACGAGGGGTACTTATATACAAATCCTTTAATTTTTCTTTGAGTGGTTTCTTTTTTTTTTTTTTTTTTGGTTTTTTTTCGAGACAGGGTTTCTCTGTGTAGCTTTGCGCCTTTCCTGGAACTCACTTGGTAGCCCAGGCTGGCCTCGAACTCACAGAGATCCTCCTGGCTCTGCCTCCCGAGTGCTGGGATTAAAGGCGTGCACCACCACCGCCCGGCAACTTTGAGTGGTTTCTTAATGCCTTTTTTTAACTTTCCTGTCTCATCTCGTTTAACTCTAGGTTTCCTCCTCTCCCTCCAGTATACAGGGCCTCTCTAGCTGTCTTCTCAACCAGTCACATGCATACTTCTGTTCTTCTATTTTAGCTATTCCATACTTTTTTGTTTTATTTTGTTTTGTTGAAACAAGAATTCTTCGTGTGGCCCTGGCTGTCCTAGAACTAGCTTTGTAGACCAGGCTGGCCTCGAACTCATAGGGGTCCACCTGCATCTGCCTCCTGAGTACTGGGGTTAAAGGCATGTGTCACCACTGCACAGCTAGCTGCTCTTCCATACTTTTAATGAGGATGCTAAGCTATTAAAATAGGCCAGTACAAACTACTGCACAATTACTGAAATAATTCTTATTGTGAATAATTTTCTGTAGGGAAATGCATCTATGTTTCATGTGGTATGGTCACTTATCAGAATGTCAAATTCAACCTGGAAATTTCAAATGAAATAAAAACTCTATACTTAAGTCAGGAGAGAAAAAAATATGATGAATGGCAAACCTGTAAGAGAAAATGGAACTGCAGCACCCATCTATCCCCTCTTAAGAGCTCTCACTTTTTTTGATATAGCACAATATATAATCAACACAGGGAACTGTAAGTGTTAATATTAAAGGTTTAGAGATTAGAGATTTCTGGATATATACTTCCTGTCTCTGGTATCTGTAGGACTTTATGGTCATATTTATCTTTTTAATATCATCAATAAAGTCTAAACATAAAGTGACTCCATTAAAATAATATGACTCCACAACCATCAAATATTCATTGAAATATTTATAATATGCAGTATAGGGCAACTGTTTATCAAAATAAAAGTCAGCAAAATAAGGAAAACAGCTCACTAAATGAAAATAATGCACAAATCCATACTTTTTGACATTGTTTACCTTAGTGGTATCTGGATAATTAATGAGCATTCCATCAGTGAACAATCTGGCATTGCTGACATGTGGAAGAGTTGGAACTGCTCTATGTTTATGGAATCTGTCATCTCAAGAACTGACACTGGGAGAAATAAATGCCATGTAATTTTATTCAAAACCATAACATCTACTTTAAAGTACATTTTGTGATTTCTTTTGTATTATGGCAAGACAAATGACCAAAGAAACATAAAAAAATAATTAATACATTTAAGTAAAATAAATATTGGATATAGAAATATATAAGAATATGAAGAACACTGATCATATTTAAAATATAAGATTAAGAAACTCTCTTGAGGTGCGTGCTCGAGATATAGATCAGAGTTTAAGAACACCAACTGCTCTTACAGAGGATTCAGGTTTGATTCCTAGCACCCATACAGTGGCTTACAGCCACCTGCAACTCCTGTTCTAGGAGACTTGATGTCCTCTTCTGACCTCCCCAGGGACCAGGTAAACATGTGGTGAACAGACATACATATAGGCAAAACATTCATATAATAAAAATAAAAATAGGGATATTTAAAAATTAGATAAAGAAATGTTTTTAATAACACCTATGTCAGGATGAAGAAAGTCATGGAATTCTGCTAAATTTATTTGTTAATTAAGTTAACATGAACTAGTATACTTCACTGTTGCTTCTATATCCTCAAACTAAAGCTGAATGAGAATGAAAGAATAAATGCCTTCCCTGTTCTTTCCCTCATTTCCTGCTTACCCTGTCTCACCTCCTCACCCTCCTCTTCTATTTTCCTTTCCTTCTCCTTCATTCCTTTGTTTTAACAGGACTACAGATAGTCCTTTACTCATGGCCTTGCCATGACCATCTCTTACACACATATTTAGCAACATAAATTCAAAAACATTTACACATGATGTACACAGTTGGCAGTGTGTTGTATATAACTGAGGAAGTCAAGCATGAATTATTCAATATATCTGTCTAAAAGAAGGACAAGGAAGAAATCAAGAGGACTTTAATGCGGCAGGAAAGTCAACCTTAAGAAGAAATGAAGAACATGTGTAAAAACCTTGTTTATTTGTTCATATTTAGGTAGTCCAAATTCCTACAAAATCCATCAGCAGATGAACGGATAGATGACTGGAAAGAAATAGTTGATAGACAGAGGTGAAACTTCTACTATTTCATAGAAGAAAATCTGGTGAGTCCAGTTTCTCAGCAAGCTCTTCTAGTCAGGCAAAATGAAATTATTACAAGTTTTCAGTTTGCATTGGATGAACTAACTAATTAAAATACAATAGGAAGGAAAGTGGGTATCATTCTGATCAGGTAGATAGAGAAAATGAAAGTAATAAATATTACTATAGACCATTGGAAAATAGTATAATTTGTGAGTCTTATAGTGGTCAAAAGCACATTTTCTTCCTTTGTTTGTTTGGTTGGTTGTTGTTTGTTGTTTGTTTTACGAGAGAGGGTTTCTCTGTGTAGCTTTGCACTTTTCCTGAATCTTGCTCTGTGGACAGGTTGGTCCCGAGCTGACAAAGATCCACCTGCCTCTGCCTCCCGAGTGCTGGGATTAAAAGTGTGCGCCACCACTGCCTGGCTAAAAGTACGTTTTCATAGTTACAGAAGAGTCTAAGGAGAAGAGTGCAAGTTCAGTGGAAGCACCAGGGCTGCCTGACATGCCTGTGGTCATTTCTGACTCATCTTTGTCCCTTTGCTATTAGTACTTTTACCTTTATTCATTTTTAACTATTAGTTTATCCTGTGTCATAATTGATCCTTCCTTGTCCTTTGATGTGATGGTTTAGCTGTTCATTTGAAGTGTTTCTTAGTTGATATTTACATCTGGCTCATCACTGTGGTGCGTCCCTGTAGTATATTCTCTCCTCTTTGAGAATTGTACTTTAAAGAGGCACCTACTCACTAGGATGAATCTCCTAGTAGAGTAAGCCTAGTACAATGCAGCACAGGTCCAATCTCAACTGAGAAACAGAAGGAAATGAACAATTTCTGATGTAAGATGAGTGACAAGTGTGATCTCTGTGTGACCTGGTACATGAGTACAAGTGTTGGAATAGGAAGAATAGACTCTCAATGACAGTGGGAACAGCTGGAAAACTTGGGAAATCAGAGAAGAGGTGACTGACTGCTGAAATGTGCAGAGAAATGGAGACAAAAGGCAGTGGCCAGCACAGGATTCCAGCAGATAGAGAGGAAACTTTGGTCAAAAAAGTGAGCCGGATGGCCCCAGTGAAGACAGTCTAACTCTTCAAGCCACAAAACAAGTCCACGCCTCATTTAGGTATGTGGTCTGTGTGTCTACATTAGTATAAACATGTGTATGTGGTTGTGCACGCACAGAGATCAGGATAGTCTTTGGATTCCTTGGAGCTGAGTTACAGGAATTTATGGGAAGCCCTGAATTTTAATGGTGGTACTGGGCTAGAAACTCCAGTTCTCATGATTGTTCAATAAATACTTTTAATCCTTGAGCCACCGCTCTGGCCCTCACTAAAAACTTCTTAATGGAGAGAATTTGTCAGGACAGCCTCCTACCTGTCCAGGCCACACACCCCTTTCCCCTACTTCTTCAGCTCTCAAGATCTGCCCCCCACACACACACACACCAGCCAAGCATCAAAGCCTGCAGGTGGACCAATTCTAAGAAGATGAAGAATGAAACTTAAGTTAGTGCTATCTTTTCCAGCACTAGGTCAAAATCTTCCAGTGACTGACCTCATAATTTACTTTCCTGCACATTTAAACAAAATAGAACTTGTTACCTGTGGCCTTAACAATAAAAATGAACTCTATGGGCTGTTAAACACAGCTCAGGGCTAGGGCCTAGAGGAGGATTTGTGATAATCATAAAGATATATTCTATTTCATGTAGGATGCAAAGTATGTGGAGCCTCTTTCATAGGGAAGTGCTCTATTCAGTGCAGGATTATGGCCTAAACAATGCTAAGGATAGTGCGGGAAATCATGGGGAGGCTGGCTCTTATAAAATTGCAAACAATAAGCATATTGACTGACTACTTTTCATTCCAGTATTCCAGGTAACTAGGTATAATTCATTTCCCTTCACTGAAGAAAATAGCCCCACGTGATTTACAATCCTGGATTCTGCAATGCTTACTCTAAGTTCTGCTTGATATAGGACTTAATCTCCTGTTGAGGTCTCCTTTCTTGTTCAGACAGGTTTAAAATCCATCAGTATTTGGACATCAATGATAAGCACATTACCCCAAGTAAGTATGCTAAAAGTTAATCATTGATATGGTAGGTTTTAACAGTATTAAAGGAAGAGGACCTTGGGAGATAGCAGTTGTAACTAGTGCCCTTAAAAAGGAAGCCACAGAAAGATGCTTCTGCCCCTTTCCTATGTATTTACAACACTAGAAGTTGCCCTCTGTAAATCCCTAAAAATGAGTCTTTTGCAGACATTGAACTTTCTACATCTTAATCATTACATTCTGTAACCTCCAAGACTGTGAAATGTAAATTACTTGTGTTTATAACTTATCCAGTTTATAGTATTTTTATTGTAGCCTTAATGGACTAAGGCTCTCAGGGAGGAAAATAAAAGCATTACTTCTGCTGATAAAGCCACAGGGAGATGAGGTTTATGTTTGTAGCTAAGCAGGACTGTTAATACTTCACATTAACTTGTAAATTATTATGCAATATTCCCTCTAATGTCTGGGTTAATTTCTAGACTCTGTGAAAAGTGTTACAAAATGGACAGCAGAAGGCAAATTTGAACCATTGGAGGCTATAGGTTTTCACTCCTCAACTAGCACCCAAAATGGTTCAAATCAAACACATTCTGTTTCCTCATCCAAGCTTACCAACTTCATTAGTTAATTTTGTGGAATAGAATATTTGTTTAACTATGTAAAAATGTGTTGCTTTTGTTGATGCTGCATTTGTTTAACTATGTAAAGATGGGTTGTTGTTTTCCTTGCCTGCCTAAAGCACCTGATTGGTCTAATAAAAAGCTGAATGATCAATAGCTAGGCGGATGAAGGATAGGTGGGGATAGTAGGTAAAGAAAAAGGAGGAGTCAACCTACCAGCCAGGGACTAGACTGCCAGGGACCAGCTAGCCAGACACCTAGGAAGCAGGAAAGCTGGATGGACAGTATGTAGATGAGGTAAACAAGCCTCAGGGTTTAATAGAAATGGGTTAATTTAAGATAAAAAAAATCACTAGCTAGAAACAAGCCTAGCTGAGGCTAAGCATTCATAATGAATAGCAAGTCTCTGTGTCATGATTTTCTCATGTAAGCTGGAAGGAAAAAAGGTACAGAAATGGAGGTCAAGGTTGTTAGTTTCCCTAGGAACCCTTGTTGAAACAACACAGACACATAATAGAATAACTTCAGAAAAAAATTAATAAATTATTAGCTGAACTCAAATCTGCACATTGAATTTGTAGTTGACATTTTTACTTAAAAAATTATAAAACATAGAAAATCATGGGATAGTCACCTATTATTTTTTACATTACTGTCATCTAGTTTCCTTATTCAATATTTTATTAAATATCTACTTCGGATAAGAGAAAACAGTGAATGTAGATAATTAAAGCTCCTAATCAGTTACAAATTAAGTGATAGTAGCTTGCCTATGATAGATGCAATAATCTGATACTCCTGAGCTATTCTTGAGAAAAAAGAATAGCAGTGTCCTCTCCTTTCAAATAAATCTGAAAGATTCATGAGAAAGTTATTTCTGAGGCCAAACTATATGATCATTAAAAATAACAAATTAAATAAGGATGAAGAAGAAAGCACATGAACCATACACAGAGAGCAAGCGATGAAAAGTCATAAATAAACATGGTATTTTAGGGACATTCAGGATTAGATGTCATAGTTTTCTGATATCACCACACTGCAGTATACAGCAACAATTGCATTTGGAGTTATGGTGTGGTCTGAGTGAAAGAAAACTATGTGTCAAAGCTAGAAGCTTAAAGTTTACTTCACAGGTGATTCAGAGTGTTAGAGTTCATTAATATATCTATATATATCTATCTCTACCTATCTATGTATCTATATATATGCACAACTCACTATAGAACAACCCCTTAAGAGACTGTTTCACCCCAAAAACCTTTTGTTTCACTTTTCTCTCATTTTTCATTGTTTCTTGTTAGAATGTCTAAAGGCTTTAAGTCACAGGCAAGGGAAAAAGTAGCAACAGTGTTCTATATCCATGAAGACTGTATTTGGGATAGAATACCAGCAGATAGCTTTTTGACAGTCATAGCTATTATATAAATCTCTACTATTCATTTTCAGGCAAAGGGAGACAGAGTGCTGTGTTTGATTTAGACAAAGATTATCCCTGAAAATTCGTCCCCTGTAACTCAGTGTTTTCTGTCTGTCAATACTGTAGAATCTTTTATACTTAGTAGAAAAGCAGTGCCAGCCAAGCTAATGCAACTGAGAAATGGAATTAAGGACCATTATTTCACATATAACTTCCTTCAAGTTAATGCAGTTTCCTCAGAATCTTAAAAAAAAAAAAAGTTCCCATTCCCTTAGTGCTTTGAGTAGAAAACAGGATATATGCCTGTCATACATTATAAAGGAAATCATTTTGAGATCTATATGTTCATAACCAGGTATACCACAAGCCTGCACTTCACCGACTCAGTGCCAGTAATCACATCATCACCAGCTGTCAAATGTGACACATTTCCATTGTTACCATGAGTGGCGTACCCCTTATGAGGCCCATGCCATCACAGCTCTCTCTCTCTCCTCTCCTCTCCTCTCCTCTCCTCTCCTCTCCTCTCCTCTCCTCTCCTCTCCTCTCCTCTCCTCTCCTCTCCTCTCCTCTCCTCTCCTCTCCTCTCCTCTCCTCTCCTCTCCTCTCCTCTCCTCTCTCTCTCTCTCTCTCTCTCTCTCTCTCTCTCTCTCTCTCTCTCTCTCTCTCTCTCTCTCTCTCTCTCTCCTCCCTCCCTCCCTCCCTCCCTCTCTCTTCTCTCTCCTTCTTCCCCTTGTCCCTTCTCAGAGGCAGCCTTTCATCCTCCCTCCCCAATAAATTTCTTGTGGTGACTTCTGTTGAATCGTGTGATCTTTGTGTCATTCCTTGGACTTCAGATAGCCATGAAATCTGAATATTAGTGTTGTATCTCTGAGAAGATATCCTGGTACCTGTATTCTTCTCGGGGGAGGGGTCTGAGCCACACTGGGATGCTATCCACCAGCTCCACCCGCAACAGATCCACCACCATCTGGCCCACAGATACCTTGGTTTTCCATCCATCACAGACAATTGGTGAGTGATCTCTTTCAGCTGGTGTAAAGGTTCCCTGAGTCTCTGATACTCTTGGAGGTGGAGGTACCCACTTCTGACCCTTTCACTTGGGTGAGGCTCCGTTTTTCTGTTTGGTTTTTGCCATTTGGCTTCCCTCAGTACCTAGAAAGCCCCAATACGATACCAGGTGCAGTCCCCTCAGGCTATTAGCCCTTGACCCCCGTTGTAATGTGATGACCACCCACCGAATATCTTGCATCCTTTTGGTCAGTCCTCCCTGAGTCCTGGGGACATCACATCCTTGACTATAGGCATTGTCCTTTCCTTTCTTCCCACCCATGGGAACTGCGTTATCCATAGCCTCTTCACCTAGCACCAGATCTGAAGGTCTCCAAATATATTGCTTCTTGCCACCAAATCTGGCCCCAATATCTCTTAGATAATCAATCCGAACGTGACTGACTAGTAGCACCCTAGATCCCAATATTATTCAGGACCTGTTACAAATACTGAAAATGATCAAGGGGACAGGAAAAGAGATTTTCCATTCCCCATTTCTCTTTACTTTGCTCCAAGCCCTGTTTGTTTTTGTCTGGTCTCCCTCCACACACTGTGTAAATGTACTATTTTTACCTTACCATAGATGGATCTGGAACTTTACTGCAAAGTGCAAGTCCAAGACAGACTTAGCTGACCCAGAGAAAGCAAAGGAGTAGACCAACCACAGAGATCACACGTCTGGCATATACCCTTTGCAGACTGCCACATCGCATCCTTATGCTCTACCTGAAGCATCAGCTTGGAACCAAGCTGCTGATGCTAAGGATCATTTATTTATTCTGATTTCTCCCAACCAACAAATTTGGTTCCTAATCCTAGAGTCTGATTCTTCATCTGCGGCATCCCTCTGATCTCTAATCATTTGTCTCTGGCTCTCTGTGCTCTGGCCTGCTATAACCTCCTTCTTTTAGCACCTATGTGCTTCTCTGGCTCCTGCAGCCTGCTACACCTCTCTCTGGCCTGCTACACTTGTGTGAGTATCTTCCTTCTCTCCTGCTTTCTCCCCTCTCTGGTCTTCCTTCCACAGGAACTGAAATCCCACCTGTGGCAGCCTTGGACCTCTTTCCTTTGCTTCCTTGCTTTTCTCAGAGCTACCTGCTCTATTTTTCTTTTTGCTTTCCTAGGCCTATACTTTGCAAAATTCCTCGGGTCCCTCTGGGAGCTGCCTGCTAATTCCTGTAGCTTCTCTATATCCTTTTGGCTTCCTAGATATTATAACTCTCCCTCAGGTGGTTTCTGCTTGTTCCTCCATGTTTCTTAGCCATTCCTTTCATTGTCTATGCCATAAGTGTCTCTCTGTATGCTGGAGCCTACTATGCCCTTGGTACCAACACATAGACAACTTTTCTTTCTTTCTTTCTTTCTTTCTTTCTTTCTTTCTTTCTTTCTTTCTTTCTTTCTTTCCTTCCTTCCTTCCTTCCTTCTTTCTTTCTTTCTTTTTTTACAGGGGAGAGCGCGAATGCAATCACCCACTACCACAAATTATGCAGTGGAGTTTCCCGCATTTGGGGAAATTGCAGGGGTTCAGCACATCCGTAGTGCAATGGGTAAGCCTCGCCCTGGAGAAACCACCTTCGTGATCATGGTATCTCCCCTGCCAGGTAAGTATTTTTTTTCTAACTTTCTTTCTTGGCTCTGCCCTGCTACACTTGTACGGGTCTCTCCACTAAAGACACTTACTAGCTCTCTTTCACCCTGTAGTCCTACTCTTCTGTCTCTCACTCCAGCCTGTACTCCCCAGCTTCAGGGCTCAGCTCCTTCTTGGAGCTTATAACAACATCCCTGCCCAACATTCCATTTTGTGACCTTCTCTCCTCCCCAGTGGACTCACATTTTATTACCTCAGCTTAGCCTCAGTACAGGTCAGTGGCCAAAATGGTGCACTTGATTTCCAAATTCTCACAGATTATAACAGCTTCTACCACCACATAAGCAAATGATCCCAAAGTCTCTTATCTCTAAGGTTCTACCTCTCACTCTTAAACATCTTTTATCTCTATGATTTCTTGTGCTCTCTTCTCAAAAATTCTCTTAAGACTGTGCTGTAATCCCTATCTGAAGATTTCTAATCCATTGGGTATGGTTTTAAATCTATAAAGTATGTAACAACAATTTGGCTTTAAACTTATAACAAAAGGCTTGTCTAGAATATACTGTATATGTAATTTAGATAGAAGTCTCCCTAAGTGTGTATATAACTTGGATTCAACTCTCATTTAAAAATGATAGATCTACTAGGAAAACAGATATTTTTAAATAGCAACCATGTGGCACTTCTTCATCTTGGCTGATGATCTGATCAAGATGTAAGCAGCCACCAGGCAATGGTGATACTCATTTTTAATCCCACTAACTCTGGAGGCAGAGGCAGGCAGAACTCTGAGTTTGAAGCTAACCTGGTCTACAGAAAGAGTTCCACAACAGCCAGTGCTACACAGAGAAACTAGGTCTTGAAAAACCAAAAAAAAAAAAAAAAAAAGAATGAAGGAAAGAAAAAAAAAGATATAAGCAGCAATATGGCTAACAGCCATCCTTACTAAGGTTAAAGAGTACATGCCATGTGTCTTAACCACTACCTTATGACGACCACATGGCATACATAGAACAACTGTGAAATGTCTTATTCCTAATGAGATCTCTGTTCACCATGAGATCTGTTCATCATTGTACCTCTGTTTAGACTAAGGAAACAACAACAAAACTCCAAAATATTTTGGACAGGTATAGATTTTTGTATGATGTTAAAAAATTAAGGTTATATTTGCTACAAAATATTATATGTGTGATTCAACTGTGGTTTAGAATATATTACATATGATGGTAGAATTTTAAGGTTATAAACAGATGAACAAAAGCTCGCTTAAGATGTATGTCTAACTACTTATGTCTTTGCACTAAGTAAACACTAACAGGGAGAACAACACTAAGGCACTAGAAAATTTAGATAAGTAACAATATGTGTTTGATAAATAGGGTATTTGTGACAATCAAGATTTGTAAAGCCCTAATGAACTCAGGTTCATAGCAATATTTATTTAGCTTTTTTGACTTTGCTCACTTTAAGCTTTAGATATTTGGATAAAGTAAGGCATACAAAAAAATGTGATCCAAAAAAGCCATTTTATGCACCCAGGATAAGTCCTGGTCCCACTACCAAGGGCTTTCTGAGTAGATCTAGCCACATAACTGTCACCACATTCAGAGGACCTAGTTTGGTCCCATGCATGTTTCCCACCTGACAGGCCAGAGTCCATGAGCTCCCACTGGCTTGGGTCAACGGTCTCTGTGTTTTTTCCCATCATGATCTTGACCTCACTTGCTCCTGTGATCCCTCCTTCATCTCTTCATCTGAAGTCTAGGAGCTGAGCCCAGTACATGGTTGTGGATCCTTATCCATTCTTCAGTTGAAGAATATCTATGTTGTTTCAGGTCCTGGCTAGTATGAAGAATGTTGCTATGATATGGTTGAGTGAGTGACCTTGTGGTATGACTGAGGATCTTTTGGGTATATGCCCAATAATGGTATTGCTGTGTCTTAAGGCAGGTTGATTTCCAATTTTATGATAAACAATCATACTGATTTCCAGAGTGGTTGTACAAGTTTTCACTCACACCAGCAGTGGAGTAGTTTTCCCCTTGCTCCACATCCTCTCCTACATAGGCTGTTAGCATTTTTGATCTTAGCCATTCTGGCAGGTGTAAGATGGTATCTCAGAGACATTTTGATTTGCATTTTCCTAATGACTAAGGATGTTGAGCAGTTCTTTAAATGTCTTTCAACCATTTGAGATTCTTCTGTAGAAAATTCTCTGTTTAGATCTGTACCCCATTTTTAATTGGATTATTTGGTATTTTGATGTCTAGTTTCCTGAGTTCTTTATATAATTTAGAGATCAGCCCTCTG
Source organism: Peromyscus maniculatus bairdii (assembly GCF_049852395.1). Classification (NCBI taxonomy): domain Eukaryota; kingdom Metazoa; phylum Chordata; class Mammalia; order Rodentia; family Cricetidae; genus Peromyscus; species Peromyscus maniculatus. The sequence goes on from NC_134855.1 coordinate 76,012,021, forward strand.
TCAGATGTGGAATTGGTGAAGATATTTTCCCATTCTGTAGACTGCTGTTTTGTCTTGTTAACCGAGTTCTTTGCCTTATGGAAGCTTCTCAGTTTCAGGAGGTCCCAATTATTAAATGTTGCTCTCAGTGTCTGTGTTAGTGGTGTAATACTTAGGAAGTGGTTTCCTGTGCCAATACATTTGAGGCTACTTTCCACTTTCTTTTCTATCAGGTTAAGTGTAACTGGATTTATATTAAGGTCTTTGATCCACTTGGGCTTGAGTTTTGTGCATGTGGATAGATATGGATCTATTTGCATTCTTCTACATGTTGACATCCAGTTATGCCAGCATCATTTGTTGAAGTTGTTTTCTTTTTTCCATTGTATAATTTTAGCTTCTGTGTCAAAAATAAGGTTATCATAGGTGTATGAATTAATATTAGGGTCTTTGATTCAATTCCATTGATCTACCTGTCTGTTTTTTATGCCAATACCAAGTTGTTTTTATTACTAAAGTTCTATAGTAGAGCTTCAGGTCAAGGATAGTGATACCTCTGGAAGTTTCTTTTTTTCACAGGATTGTTTTGGCTATCCTGTTTATGAGGCTGAACATTGTTCTTTCAAGGTCTGTAAATAATTTTTTTGAGATTTTTATAAGGTTGCATTGAATCTCTCGATTGCTTTCGGTAAGATTGCCATTTACTGTGTTGATCCTACCTATCTAAGAACATGAGAGATCTTTCCATTTTCTAATACCATCTTCAATTTCTTTTTCCAAAGACTTAAATTTCTTGTTATACAGGTCTTTCATTTGTTTGGTTAGAGTTATCCCAAGATATTTTTTGTTGTTTGTGGCTATTATAAAGGGTGATGTTTCTCTAATTTCTTTCTCAGACTGTTTATCATTTGTATATAAGAAGGCTACTAATTTTTTTTTGAGTTAATGTATCTTGCCACATTACTGATGCTTTTTATCAGCTGTAGGAGTTCCCCGAAAGAATTTTTAGGGCTACTTATGTATACTATCACAACGTCTGCAAATAGCAAATGTTTGACTTCTTCCTTTCCAATTTGTATCCTATTTGTTGTATCCTCTCCTTTTGTTGTCTTACTGCTCTAGCTAGAACTTTGAGTACTATATTGAATAGATATGGAGAGAGTGTACAGCCTTGTCTTCTTCCTGATTTTAGTGGAATTGTTTTGAGTTTCTTTCCATTTAATTTGATGTTGGCTGTTTGCTTGCTGTATATTGCATTTATTATGTTTTGGTGAATTCCTTGTACCCCTGATCTTTCCAAGACCTTTATCAAGAAAGAGTGAGTGTTGGATTTTTTGAAGGTTTTTTTTAGATGATAATGAGTATTTTCTTTCAGTTTATTTATATGGTGGATTACATTTACAGATTTTCATATATTGAACTATCCCTGCATCTCTGAGATGAAGCCTACTTGATCATGGTAGATGATATTTCTGATGTGTTCTTGGATTTGGTTTGCTTGTATTTTATTGACTAATTTTGTGCCCATGGTCATGAGAGAGATTGATCTATAATTCTCTTTCTTAGTTGTGTCTTTGTGTTGTTTGGATATCAGGACACCTATAGTCTCATAAAATGAGTTTGGCAATGTTGCTTCTTTTTCTATTGTGTGGACAATTTGAGGAGTATTAGTATTAGCTTTTATTTGAAATTCTCATAAAATTCTGCACGGAAACCATCTGGCCCTGGACTTCTTTTTTTGGTTGGCAGACTTTTAATGATTGCTTCTATCTCCTTAGGGGTTACGGGTCTTTTTAAATTATTTATTTGGTCCTCATTTAATTTTGTTATGTGACACCCATCCAGAAAAGTGTCATTTCTTTTACATTTTCCAATTTTGTGTAATACAGTTTTTTGAAGAATTATCTAATGATTCTCTGTATTTCCTCAGTGTCTGTTGTTATGTCCTCCTTTTCATTTCTGATTTTTTTAATTTGAATATTCTTTCTCTGCCTTTTGGCTAGTTGGAATAAGAGTTTGTCAGTCTTGTTTATTTTCTCAAAAAATCAACTCATTGTTTCATTGATTCTATGCATTGTTCTCTTTATTTCTATTTTTTGATTTCAGTCCCAAATTTGATTATTTTTTGTCATCTACCACTCCTAGGTAAGTTTCTTCTTTTTGTTCTAGAACTTTCACATGTGCTGTTTAGGCACTAGTGTGAGATTTCTCCATGGTCTTTATATAGGCACTTAGTGCAATCTGCTCTTCTCTTAGCACTGCTTTCATAGTGTCCCATAATTTGGGGTATGTTGTGCATCCATTTTTGTTGGATTCTAGGAAGTCTTTGGTTTGTTTCTTTATTTCTTCCTTGACCCAATGGTGATTCAGTTGAGCATTTTTCAATTTCCATGTGTTTGTAGGCTTTTTGTAATTTGTGTTGTTGTTGAATACTAACTTTAAGCCACAGTGATCCAATAAGATACAGGGAGTTGTTCCTATTTTTTTTTATATTGAGGTTTGCCTTGTTACTGAGTATGTGGTCAGTATGTTAGAGAGGGTTCCATGAGGTGCTGAGAAGAAGGTATATTATTTTGTGTTTGAGGGGAATGTTCTATAGATGTCTGTTAAGTCCATTTGAGGCATAACATCTGTTAGTTCCCTTATTTCTCTATTAAGTTTCTGTCTGGCAGACTTATCCAGTGGTGAGAGTGTGGTGTTGAAGTTTTCCACTGTTAGTATGTAGGATTTGATGTGTATTTTAAGCTTTAGTAATGTTTCTTTACAAATTTGGATGCTCTTGTATTTGGGGCATACATTTTCAAAATCGAGACTTTATCTTGATAGCTATTTTATGTGATGAATATGAAATATGCTTCTTCATCTCTTTTGACTGACTTTAGTTTGAAGTCTCTTTTGTTGGATATTTGCATAGCTATACAAGTTTGTTTCTTAGGACCAATTGATTGGAAAATCTTTTCCCAACACTTTATGCTGAGGTGATGTCTATCTTTAGGGTTGAGGTGTTTCTTGTATGCAGCAGAAGGATGGGTCCTGTTTTTTTATCCATTCTGTTAGCCCATGTCTATTTATAGGAGAATTGATTCCATCGACATTAAGAGATATTAATGACGGGTGATTGTTCATTCCTGTTATTTTTGGTTTTGTTGGTGGTAGCAATGGTAGTGTTTGTGTGTTTCCTTATTTGGGATTTGTTGGTGTGAGATTATCTATTGTCTGTGTTTTAGTGAATGCAGATAACTTCCTTGGGTTGAAATTTTCCTTCCGGTAAGGCTGGATTTGTGAATAGGTATTGTTTAAATCTGGTTTTGTCATGGAATATCTTCTTTTCTCAATCTGTGATGATTGAAATCTTTGCTGGGAATAATAGTCTGGGTTGGCATCTTTGGTCTCTTAGTGTCTGCAGAACATCTGTCCAGGACCTTCTGACTCTCAGAGTCACAATTGAAAAGTCAGGTGTAATTCTGATAGGTCGGCCTTTATATATTACTTGGCATTTTTCCTTCGCAGCTTTTATTATTCTTTCTTTAATCTGTATGTAAGTGATGTGACTATTATATGGCAAGGAGACTTTTTAGTTCAGTCTATTTGGTGTTCTGTAATTTTCTTGTACTTTCATGGGCATGTCCTTCCTTAGGTTGAGAAAGTTTTCTTCTATGATTTTGTTGAATATATTTTCTGTGCCTTTGAGCTGGAATTCTTCTCCTTCTTCTATCCCTATTATTCTTAAGTTTGGTCTTTCATGGTGTCCCAGATTTTCAGGATGTTTTGTGTTAAGAATTTGCTGGATTTAACACTTTCTTTGACCAATTAATCTATTTTCTCTATCATATCTTCAGTGCCTTGCTGTGGGATGTTCTGTATGGCAAGTGTGTTGCTCTGATTGGTTAATAAATAAAACACTGATTGGCCAGTAGCCAGGCAGGAAGTATAGGCAGGACTAACAGAGAGAAGAATTGAGGGAACAGAAAGGCAGAGAGACACTGCCAGCCGGTAAGCCATGAGCCACATGGCAAGGTATAGATTAATAGAAATGGGTTAATTTAAGATATAAAAACAGTTAACAAAAAGCCTGAGCCATTAGGCCAAACAGTTTAAATAATATAATGGTCTGTGTGTTTATTTTATAAGTGGGCTACTGGATTGCTGGGGCTTGGCAGGACCTGGAGAGAAACTCTCTAGCTACAGTGCCTGAGAATCTTTCTCCTATCTCTTGTACTCTGTTGTTTATGCATTTATCTGTAGTTCATGTTCATTTGCCCAGATTTTCCATTTCCAGAATTCCCTCAGTTTGTATTTTCTTTATTGCCTCTATTTCAATTTTCCAGTCTTGAACTGTTTCCTTCACCTGTTTTTTTCTTAGCTTTCTTTAAGGAATTTATTGATTTCTTCCAATTTTTTGTTTGTCTTTCCCCCCACTTCTTTAAGGGAATTTTTCATTTTGTTTTTTAAGGGCCTCTATCACTTCATAAAGTCATTTTTAAGGTCATTTTCTTCTGCTTCTTCTAAATTGAGGTGTTCAGGTCTTGCTGTTATAGAACCATTGTTTTCTGGTGGTGCCATATTGCTCTTTATGTTGTTGAATGTATTCTTACACTGTTGTATACCATCTCTCCCTCCAATCAGTGTAGGTGGGTCCTGTACTTTAGGGGATCCCTGTTCCCCCAGATGCAGATGGGTCCTGTGGCTCCTGTGATCCCTGATGCATTTTGGGATGTTTGGGGGTGTGAGGAGGCTACTGTCAGGTCTCCGTGGCTGCAGTGGTTGGGGGAGAGGCACAGGATGTGCCCCTGGAGGCTAGGGTCTAGAGATTATGGCTGTCAAGCCAGGAGTCCAGTCACCCCTCCAAGAGCTTTTGAGCTATAACATTTGCTGACAGTTTCTCAGCTGGCACCCTGAAGTCTGATGACAGTACAGAACTGTGATATGCATTGCCTCAAGAAGCTGGCATTTGTTGCTTCAAGGATCCCAAAATTTCTACTTTTCATTTTAAGCTCTTGTTCCCTGTTGTAAAGAAAACCACTTCACTATTGCTTTATGGACTCCTCTATAATGGTCAATACCATTGAACTGTGTTATAAAGTAAATTCTTCTTTACTTTAATTGCTTTCATCGGGAAGTTTTATCAATGCAGCAGAAAAAAAATACAACATATTTTCGAATCATGATTTTAGAGTATGAATTTTTTCCCATTTCATTAAGTATTAAAATATTGAGTTTGAAAGGGTGGTCCAAACTATTATGAAAGGGCTTGTTGTACAGACAAAAATGGAATGAAGTTGGGGGCGGCCAGTCTGTAGCTTTTTCTCAGGTACAAGTTGAATATCAATATGTGGCACTCCTGTTACAAATCACATGGAGTGAGATTGGTATCTCCATACAATAAATAATTACAATGTAATTTATAGATGTAATGCAATTAATAGCTGTCTTCCTCTCTTATTGGAACCAACTGAGGGAGGGCTGCCTTTGAAGCAAATCCCCTTCTGTGTTACAGAAATATCTGCTCTATATGTGACAATAACAAGTCTAAGCCTAAAGGTCAAGTCACATAAAAAAAAAAACTGAAGACAAGAAAAAAAGGAAAATATAAGTACTCTTAATGAGATATACATACACACACTTGGGAGCTCCACCCCTCTGGATAATTGTTGTTTATCTGATTGTTTATTATTCTTCTGTCCCTCTCCTCCCAGAATCTACTGTGATTTCCAGTTTGCTGCTCTGTTGTTTTTCTTCCCTAACTCCTATACATTGCCTTCTAAAGCTCTAAAGTGTGGCTTTTAAAGTTCTTTACCCAACAGATGCTGGAAAAAAAAAGGGACCCTCTGCTCCAAGGTGACAATATGGCAATTTGCTCTTGGATCCCAAACCTTCCTATTTCCCATTTGCTTCCTCCACAAATCAGACAGTTTACAGCTGTAGCTCTCTCTGGGACACTTATTTTAAAGGAAACCTGCTAGGCAGATTTATAATCCCTCACCATTTTTCAGCTGCATGATAAGATTGTGGCCCATTCAGTGCCTGCCTCCATGCAAGAAATCATGTAGGCCACCTAAATCTTGCAGTATGAAGCAACCCTCCTTAGGAAATGTATAAAACTCAGAATCCCCCTTTGTTTTCTGTATTTTTGGGAGATTTCATGGCCCATTTTCTTTAAGCCTTCAGTCATGCTATACATGACAGCTTTATCTCCTAATGCAGTTCAACTGAAGATTTTGAAGTTCTCCTGTCAGAGCCCCAACATGCTGCATTTACATCATGCTAAATTCATGTGACCTTTATAGTGGACATCTATGTAAGTTAATTCAATACACAAAAACTAAATTCCAATGGCTTAGTGATTAAGAATAATTGGTGCTCTTACAAAGGACCAGAGTTCCATTCCCAGCATACATGTTGGGTAGCCCACAAAGCACTTGTAACTATATAACCATAGGGAATGTTTTGGAATACTAGTTTAAGATGTGTTACATTCTTTTATGTTGTGGAATATTTGTTTAATAATGCAAAGATGTGGTGCATTCTTTTATGTTACATTTGTTTAACTCTGTGAAGCTGCGTTACTTTGCCTATCTAAAACATCTGATTGGTCTGATAAAGAGCTGAACAGCCAATAGCTGGTTAGAAGAAAGGACAGGCAGGGTTGGCAGGCAGAGAGAATAAATAGGAGAAATCTGGGTAGAAGGATTGAGGAACAAGAAAAAAAGGAGAGAGGGCAACATGGACCAGTCACCCAGCTACACAGCAAGGCATGGACTAAGAAGTAAAGAAAAAATATAAAGATACAGAGAAGGGTGAGACCAGAGGCAAAAGGTAGACAGGATAATTAAAGTTCAGAAAAGATGGCTAGAAATATGCCAAGCTAAGGCCAGGCATTTATAAGTAGAAATAAGACTTTGTATTTATTTGGGAGCTGGGTGGTAGGCCGAGAAAGAGCAAAGAGTAAGAATAAAACAACCAACTACAGGAACCAACTTCTCCAACCTCTATGGGCACCTGTACTCATGTGCTCATACCCTAATATACATACTCATAATCTAAAATAATACAAATAAATCTTAAAAATTTTCTATTTCTTAGGACAAGAATTATTTTGAAAGCTGGAAGTAGGTACCCATCAATTTAGATTCTTATCCTCCCATAAAAAAATGACAGGTGGCTTCTATTATCCTTCCTGATCACATTTCAAACAGATTTCCTTCCCAAGTCTTAGAGGCATCATTCCCGAATCTTAAAAGCTAACAACTGGCTTATTTAGCCTTTGAAAATACATATGTACATTTCAAAGGGAAGTAAAAAGTTAAAACTTGAGATTTTAAAGGTAAATGCCCTTAGAATTTAGAGATGGGACTTTCATTTGCAAAGTTGAGACATAATCTTATTTGACATATATATTTAACTCCATGCAGCTAAAAATCTATGGACAATGTGCTCTATGTTATCCTCTATAAGCTTTGCAATTGCAGAGCTTTTGCAATTTTTATGGCTGTGATAGCACACAATGACCAAAGGTAACTTGTCCAGGAAAGAGTGAACTCCATTATACCACTCCCAGGCCACATTTCATCTCTGAGGGACTTCAGAGTAGGAACTCAAGGCAAGATGCTGTCGACAGCAAATAAAGCCATGGAGGAATGCTGCTTATGGGCTTGCTGCTTGTGACTTGCTCAGCCTGCTTCCTTGGACAACTCTCACCATGTAGTAGTTCTATTTATTGGGACAACCAGCCCACAAATAATGACACAAAGACTTACTAATTATAAAAGCTCAGCCTTAGCCTAAGCTTGCTCCTAACTGGTTCTTATAATTTAAATTAACCCATATTTTTAGTCTATGTTCTTTCCTGAGGTTCATTACCTCATCTCTGTACTGTCTGTCCATCCTGTTTCCTATGAATCTGGCTAATGACTTCCTGCCTCTCCCCAAAGTTTTCTCTCTTTCCTAAAGTCCCTCCTCTCCTCTCCTGCCTATTGGCCATTCAGCTTTATAAAACCAATCAGAAGGTGCCTTGGGAAAGACATATCTTCACAGTGTAAAAAAAGTTTATTCCACAATATCACATATCCAGGGTTGGTTGGTTAGGTGTGTTGTTCTTCGTCCACTGTGTACTGTTTCTTTACTCACCAGTCATTGATAAAGAAAATAATGGTGGTGATGCAAGCCTTTAATCAGAGCACTTTGGAGGCAAAGGCAGGTGAACCTCTGAACACAAGGCCAGCCTTGTCTAGAGAGCAAAAGTACCTGGACAGACAGGGCTACACAGAGAAAACCTGTCTTCAAAATAAAAACCAAACAAACAAACAGGCTTGCCTATAGGCTATGGAGACATTTTCCCAATTCAGAGTTCTTCTCAAATAACTTGAGAACTTGTCAAATTGACAAAAACACTAACAAGGAAATAGAGGAAACTATACAACTCATCTTAATTGGATTTTTATGTATTATGTGAAGTAGGGATAAAAATTAATTTTCAGACAGGCAGTAGTGGTGCATGCTTTTAATCCCAGCACTTCGGAGGCAGACAGGCAGATCTATGTAAGTTCAAGGTCAGTCTGGACTAGAAAGCAAGTTCCAGAACAACCAGTGGGTTATTGAGAGAAACCCTGTCTCAAAAAAACAGAAATAAAAAAAAAAAGATTACTTTTCCCCTTCAGAAAAACTCATACCCTAGTGTCATTTAATGAAAATATTTTCCTTTTTAAAGTCAAAGAGCACAAAGATACAGAACGGAGTGGGAGAGCAGGGAAGGAGATACCGGTGATAGATGAAGACATCATGGGAGTGGGAAGAGGCAGGGTGCTGGGGAAGCTGTCAGAAATCCACAGGGATAACCCCACCTTGGACTGCTGGCAGTGACCGAGAGGGGAGGGGGTGTCTGGACTGGTCTACTCTGGGGACCGGTCTAGTGAATACCCTAACTGGCATCGTAGAGCCTTTATCCAGTGACTGAAGGAAGCAGATTATATCCGCAGCGCCAGGCTGAGCTCCAGAATCCAGTCGATGAGAGAGAGGAGGGATTCCATGGGCAGATGGGAAGACAGGCAGAGTCGACACTGGCAGAGACCCGTGGACTGTGGACTAGTAGCTGTGGAGACCCCATGGGACTGGACTAGGCCCTCTGGATACCGGAGACAGTTGTTTAGCTCGAAATGTTTGGGGGACACAGGTGGAGGGGGGTGGGGGTGGGTTGATGGGGTTAGGAACCATCCCTGGTGCATGGGCAGGCTTTTGCGAGCCTGATGGTACCCATGGTGTAGTACCTTGTGCAGCCTTGGTGCCGGGGAGGATCTTGGACCTGCCTTGCTTGGTGTGCCCATCTCTGCTGACTCCCCATGGGTGACCTTGATTTGGAGGATGTGGGGATAGGGGTGGCTTGGGAGGGAGGGCTGGGGGGTGGGAGGAAGGAGGAGGTGGGATCTATGGGTGGTATGTAGGGTGAGTAGAAAATTTCTTAATTAAAAAAAAGAAAATCTGTAAATATTACTGATGTGTTTGTTAGTCTTCATACCACATTTTCTTTTCTTTTTTTTTGTGTCCTCTTTATTGTCTTCTTTTGTCTTTCTTCTGACTAAGGCTTGAAGCATAATATTGTATTAAGGAAATGAACATTTGGTCCTTCAAAGAAATTAACAAGACTGTAAATTTTTTTTTTGGAATCCTTCAATTTTATTTATTTTTATATTATTTCATTTTATTTTACAATACACAATTTCTTTATAAAAGTATCCTGTAGCTGGAGTTTTCTCCAGTCCTGCCTGGCCCACAGTCAGGACAATTCTCTCTCACCTGCCAGTCCCACAGCTGCACAGACTCAACCGAGAAACACACAGAGACTTATATTGCTTACAAACTGTATGGCCATGGCAGGCTTCTTGCTATCTAATTCTATCTTAAATTAACACATGTCTATTAGTCTATAAGTTATCATATGGCTTGTGGCTTTCTGGTACCTTACATCTTGCTTGTCATGGTGGTGGCTGGCAGCATCTCTCTGCCTCAGCCTTCCACTTCCCAGAATTCTCCTCTCTCCTTGTCCTGCCTATACTTCCTGCCTGGCTACTGGCCAATCAGTATTTTATTTATTAACCAATCAGAGCAATACATTGAATATATAGAACATCCCACAGCAGTATTCTTTGTAGAATTTTGGATATATTTACTTTAAATTGAGAGATCTAATATTCTACCTGTTTTCAAATGAGCATATGACAGACTCACTTATTTAAGAGATTTTTGTTTTTAACAAGATTGCCGTTGAAAATGTAATAGTACAAGATTCAGACTTTAGATCTTTGTGATTCTGATAATGTGGAATATTCTTCCTACAGACTCAAATGTTTATGGATGGAGACTAGGAGGAGATACAAAATAGGTTGTTTTAAGATTGGTGTCAACTCTCTTAATACATTTTAAACATGTTGAATGAATATGTCCAAGTTGATATCTGAGAGATGTCTCAAGGATGCTGTGCTAAAGGTTCTTGAAATTTGATAAATCCTCTTTTGTAGTAAAAAGTGCATTACAGTAAAAAGTACAAAAACCCTTCTGTGAAATATTGTTATCTAAAACCATTAATTTTAGGAAAAGGCTTTGTAACTCAAATGAAATATCTTTTAAAATTAGTGCACCTTAATTAATTATTTTTCTTTACATTCTTTTCTTTATCTGTATATATTTTTTTCTTTATGCTTGTTTCTTTAACTGTAAATATTTGATAATGCCTGGTGCTGTAATTCTGCCTCGACAATTACAAATTCCTTAACAGGTAGATTGGAGCATTAGACATACACAGCACTCTAAACAGGTATGGCTGATACAATTGGGTCTCATTCATTAAATAATGAAGACCTATACTCTTACATTTTTTCAATATTAACAAGTTATGAATTTATAATACTTTTGCACTCAATTTAAACTGGGCTTATAAAAATATCTCTGAGATTTTATTGTCTTCAGATGGTAACCTAAATGCTAAGTACAATATTTTTTTCTTGTTTCTAATCTCTCTCTTCTTTCACACAATGTCAGTTTCATCTTGGAAACATCCTTGGACAGTCAGTGAAAACAAAAATTTACCACTTCAAATATAACTATTTTATTTTATTTTTTCCTAAAGTATACAATGTGAAAATAAAGAAAAGTCTCTGCTATGTTAAAGGTGTTAAGTCTGAAACTATGCCCTGTTCCTTTGGTGGGATCATGAGTACTTAGATATCAGGGCATCCAATTACTACTATATCTTCTCCTCCTATGTTGTTAACTATCACTGTCATGACATGAACAATTTCATCCTTGAAATTTTGAAATCGCTTTACTGTGAAACTTCTGAAGCCACACGCATATATTATATAACATATTATATGCCATATAAACAACATATGATATATATGACATATAATATGTATTATATATTGAATATATTTTTATCAAAAACATTTGCTATATATTAATTATATTTTTATATATAAATTAAATGTCATGTATAATCATATATAACACATAACAATATATGATATATATAATTTTATATTTATGCATATTTATAAAATATATAAAGTATATATTCATATATATAATAGAATACATTATAGATATGATATACATAATACATATATCATATGTATGATATATACAGTATAAAGCTATATAAACTACAGTCATTTATAATGTGTAGTACAGTGTTCTATAGAAAATAAACCCTCTTTATTTATTCATGTCTTACATGTCTGCAAACAATAACTAAATTGTGTATTTTAATTGCATACTATTTTTTTTAATGGTATCTGTAGTAGTTTAAGAAATTTTATTATTTGGGCTAATTTATGGAATCATTTTTTCTTTTCTTCCTTATTTTATTTTTCTTGTGATGAACAGTTTGTATAAGTTCTCCATTCTATTCTTACTAAAACTCTGATAGGGTTGTAGTTGAGATTCCTCACATTTAAGCCCAATTTTTAATCAATTTCCAGAGGATTTCTACTTTAACCTCACTCTCTATCATCTCTCTGACCAGGAGCTTCTGACTCCCACTGACCCAAAGTGTGTTGTCCTTGATCCTACAAAGCAAGTGTCTATTGACTTCCACTTGAGATATTAATCATTTCACATGCTTCTGCTGTTGCCTTGTCCAATGCTATTGAAAGAAGCCTCTGCAAGCATTTCCAGATCCAACACACCTTAGCAACAATTTCAAAAAAACTCTTTTATTTATGGTGCTGAAGCACTAGCAAGTGTCACCACCCTTCTGGTAAGTCATAATTTTTTTTTTTGCAATTATCTTTGTCTTAACACTCTCAGATCCCAGCTTGTCTCCAAACTTATTCATTTTTCCTAAAGAACTGTTCACTTTTAGAATTTCAAAACTAACTCTGACATGGGGTCATGTACCTGAAATATCAGCATCTGGGAGGCCACCAGCTAGCCTTTGCTTATATATTGACAACATACATACTGTTTTATTTCAGAAAAATCAGAAGAAATAAAAATGTTTTCTTGTTACTTTATGTCTGCCATATGCTTGAACTTCCTTAAATATTTCAGCTAACATAGAAAGCATCTATCGGAATTAATGGACTACATCTGCATCTCTTTTTCATTTTTATTTTTTATTAATTTTTATAGTTGATAAATAGTGCTTCTACTGCCTGGCATAAAATTGTGATCAATATCCAAATAGTGTAACAACTAGCATAATCATCAAGTACAGACACAGATAAATCCTTTTATACTAAAAATTGGATGACTTCAGGGAGAGACATGGGTTTCAGGATCTAAGTGAGTGACACCAAACTTGAAAATATGTATTTCTGGCACAGTCATATCTGAATGTAATGACAGAATTCATAAAGCCAGCAAAGCTGAGCAACCTGATGGCTGCCTTGTCATCTTTGGTTTTCATCTCCACCTCTTACATACTTGGAGCACTTTTAATATTTGTACAATTTGAGGATATTGGATTGATGAAAAATTCCTTATGAAACATTTATACCTTCTCCAAAGAATGCTGCTTCTAAGCTTACCCAGGAAAGTCCTGAACATACTTTCCCCCTCTTCACCGTGCAGTTTTAGAGAGATATCCTTATCTACTTGAAGGTCTTCCTTAAACCTTGGAGGTTGTGACACATAAAGAAGCCAGAGGTCTTTTCATAAAGCTATGAAACATTCTTGAAACATCTGTTCCTGTACTTACACTGGAACAAGATATTCAAAACAAAGTAAATTTAAAAGGGTCAACAAGACCTGGTGGGCTAGAGGAGTTGGCCACAGTTCAGATTACAAGGCTCTTCCCACTGTGCACTGAGAAAATTATGTAGCATACAACTCTTCCCTACACAGAGACATATTGATAAGCAAAGTAGTGAGTAGAAAGATGTGAGGCATTAGGACATCCCTCTCTTAGAAGTTAGCTCATATAGAGCCACTATAATTTCGTATGACCAAGGAACAACAGAATGTCAGGACTAGATGTATAGGCAAATTCTATAAAGATATAAATGAGAACATTGATTGTATTATGCCAGAATTTGAATAATAACTGCAGCAGCTTTAGCCTGAGGATTTTTCCTGGGCACTCTGACCACTAAGAGTTAATATAATACATTGCTTGAGACATGGCAAAATGCCCAGGGTGGTTGAAGATTTTGTTTTGGTCTAGTGTCCTTGAAGCAACCAAAGCAACCAGCCTGAGCACAGGCTGTCATATGCCTCTAAATTCTCAAAAATTGGGTTATGGGGTTAATCAGTAAGACTAATAACTCTGTTTATTAATGATGTCAAAACCTGAGGAAAAATGATTGGACATAACTCTGTTCTGTCACAGTTTATTAATGATGACTAAAAGATGAGCAAAAGGAAGTAAAACACATGTTCAAAACCAAAAATGATATGATCTATATTTTGGAGCATCATGAATCTATCTCTGCTAACTAAATTCTGTATATATAAAAAAAAAACACTCTGGCTGCTAGTTAGTCAGGCTGCAAAATTCTCCTGACCACCATCGCCTGGCTCACTTCCTTCCCCACCGACTCCTTACACCCTCTTCAGGACCCATCCACAGCCGGCATGGCTCCCAGCATATTTCAAACATTCTCTTTTAAATTACTTTAAAAATACAACAAAATATTTTCTGACAGGTGTTAATAGAATTCCTGGTAAAGAGATAAAAACAAAATTTTAAGAATTCTATTTTTCCTGAATTCCCTTGATGATCCCAAATTCAGCTTGAAAAATTATAGTTATTTTATTAATAAAAAATTAGAAGAATTTTCTAGTTAATTGTTTAACCAAATTTGTTGTATAATGTGTTGCATTTAATAGAGATCAAGTCCATGTGTTGATGATTGATGTGGTTTTACAGAAATTTTATTATATAGCTTTGTTTGATTCTGTTTCCCTTTTCCAGGTTAGAGACCACATATATCTGTATTTTTACTATAATTAGAATTAGCACCATAATGTGATGTTAGTTTCTTCACTTATTTTATTAGTAAGTGCTGTGGGATATTCTGTGTATTAAATGTGTTGCTTTGATTGGTTAATAAATAAAACACTGATTGGCCAGTAGCCAGGTAAAAAGTATAGGCAGAACAAGGAGAGAAAAAAATTCTGGAAAGTGGAAGGTTGAGGCAGAGAGACGCTGCCAGCCACCGCCATGACAAGCAAGATGTAAGGTACCAGTAAGCCATGAGCCATATGGCAACTTATTGATGAACAGAAATGGGTTAAATTAAGATAAAAGAACTAGATAACAAGAAGCCTGCCACGGCCATATAGTTTGTAAACAATATAAGTCTCTGTGTGTTTACTTGGTTGGGTTTGAGTCCCTGTGGTACTGGCGGGTGAGAGAGATTTGTCCTGACCATGGGCCAGGCAGGACTGGAGAAAACTCCAGCTACAAGTATTATGATAGAAATGGGGACAATGAAACATTTTTGGCCATAAAGTTGAAAGCCATCATCCTTTATTCCAGTGATATCTCTCAACTTGTGGGTTGTGAGCCCTATGGGGGTAAAACAATCCTTTCCCAGGGGTTGCCTAAGACCATCAGAAAACACAGATATTATTTCCATTTTGATTCATAAGAGCAGAAAAATAACAGTTATGAAGTAGCAATGAAAATAATTTTATGTTTGGGGTCACCACAATATGAAGAATTATATAGAAGGGTCACAGTATTCAGAAGGTTGAGAACCATTGCTTTAGACAGAAAGGAACATGGATCAACACATGATATCTCTCTTATTTTTTCACTGCCAGTGCAGTTAAATGGATGACAGAGCATCAGAAGTAGCAAAGCTATCTGCAGCATGTGTGTGAGGGCCCTTGTAGAGATGACAGGGTGAGATGTCTGTATGAATGTGGGTGATCTCATCCTATACACTGGGAATCTGGATGAAATAAAAAGGAATCAAATGAAAAAGTTCTGCAGTATAGGCATCATTTTCCCTTCTTCTGGTCTACAGAGGTGAAAGTCTCTGCCCCACCACATCTTTCCTGCCATGTTCAACCAGGCCCTCTGAAAATACAGAGTATAACAATCCTTTCATACCTAAGTTCTTGTTCATATTGAATGAAGTAGACTAATACACAACAATGCTTGCCATATTTATTGATCAGTGCGGGCTGATCCAAGACTTTTTCAACATGGGAATTAACTTACATCTCAGGACAATGTTATAAAGAAAGAAGGTAGGTAAATGAAGTTTAATGACTTGACTACAGTAACACAGTAATAGAAAGTAGAGGCATTTAAAATACTCAGGCTTATTCTTTAGTTTATCATCTTATTTATTAAGCAATACAGAAACTTCTCAGGCTGAATAATACCAAAAATTTAATCAAGCATTTTTGACTATCAAGAATATTTTGAGAAGAATGTTGTATCTCACTATCTGTTCTATTCAAATTGTTTTATTGAAAAAAAAAAACATGCCGGGCGGTGGTGGCGCACGCCTTTAATCCCAGCACTCGGGAGGCAGAGCCAGGTGGATCTCTGTGAGTTCGAGGCCAGCCTGGACTACCAAGTGAGTCCCAGGAAAGGCGCAAAGCTACACAGAGAAACCCTGTCTCGAAAAACCAAAAAAAAAAAAAAAAGAAAAAAAAAAGCAAAAACCAAAAAAATCTAGCACAAGTGTTAAGAATGAGTAACTGTTGTGTTCTTGTCCCTAAATAAGACATCTTTTTTTATTCTCTTCAAAGCTCAGTGAACTTCTTAGAAGGGTGCAGAAGACAATTCAGGAGCCAGAGGATGGTGAGGAGTGCTGTGCAGTTCTGGATATGGCATGGTCATTGCATGTATGGCCTTACACATGCTATGGTTAACTGTACAACACATATCCATTCCAGTATTCCCAATGGACATCCTGAGGTTACTGACAGTTAATGGCTGCTGGGAAATAGAATTCATTTGTCCTCAGTGGCATTGCCATTGAAAAGTTGTCCGCATTCCAGTGAATAACCTTGTATCCATGCTCATGTTCACAGCCCAATCAAACTCAATGGGTCATTAAAAATGAAACATGAAAATTGGAGGAGGAAAGTTATTTTGAAAAAAGAAGTTCCAGAGGATTAGGGAGTGCATAGAGAATGTGATGGAGGGTGAATATGATAAAACACTTTATGAAATCTTAATTATAAACATTTTAAATTAAAAAAGTAAATTCCTTAGAATTAGTCATGATACCAAGAATTTATATCTATGCATGATTATCAATGTTCAAATAGGATAATGAAGATGAGACCAAAGATCTGGCACTTAGGATAGAATTGTATTGCCTCTTAGCAATTTTGGTTTAGCAACAATGAAGTTTGCTTTTCTATCATAATTATGAATAAATATCTAACTTGACAAATAAGATTGAAACCTATTTTTCAAATATTGAAACTTATGTGGTGAACAGGGCGAAAAGGTTTGGTATTAATTGTACTGTATGGTAATATCAATCATGAAAACATCTTATATTCACATGTGTTTTTTTTAAACTCTGAAGCAGTATTTCACACTGAGATATATAACACAAAGTTCTCACTGGTGTTTTTTAAAATCTTGCCTGAAGCCTGATTGCAAAAGAAAGCTGATCGTATGATACTAACTTAAGGTTCAGTGTTATGTTCCACTAAGTCTTAAATATTTAAATCAAATTTGTGACCATTGGAGTCAACAATATTCCTTTCCCAAGGTTCATTGTGCAAGTGATTCATTTTCCATCTGGAAACCAAATCTCTGAAGATAGCCTGTATTCTGTTTATTATTGAATGAAATACACTATTGAATTGTATTTTCATACTCAAGGACATGAGAGTTATCTACAAAAAAAAAAAAAAGACTGAATGTATGTCATATTCTTCTTGCCTCTCTCCTCTCTCTCTAGCTCTGTATTTACAAAAGGAATGTTAAGTTCTACCATGCTACCAAATTGCCAGCTTAGAAAAAACAGGCATTATTAGATTAAAGCAGTTTCCAAAAATCCCTTATTTTAAACTATAAGCCATAAGCAATTCAAGTCTTTATATTCAAAGTACCTTAAAATGACTGACATGACTTGAGAACGATGAAATATATAATTCTCCCTATAAATAGATTTTTAGCATGGGCTCCAGCTGTTCCTCAGAATACAAAGCCACCCCAGGGGTTAAAAAAAAAAAAAAGCAGGGTGACCTTGGCAGTGGAGACCATGTTGAGAACAGAGTCTTAATGTTGTGTACATCTACACTGAGTGACATCAAAATCAACTTCTACCTGCTAATGTTTGATGGATAATGTTGCTGGTTCCATTTATCTTGTGTTACATGAGTCTTGGGTTGGGAAAAAAGATGTAGGAGTGATCAATTTTCTTTAGACTTTCCCAATGTTTTATATATTTTTAGATTGCTTACTCAGGGTAAATATTGGCAAAAGGTAAAAGGAGCAGTATTCAGAACAGTAAGAAGAGATGGGAGGAACAGAGGTAGAGAGGGAGAAGAAAGGAGACCAAAGGTTCATAGTCAAGTAATATATCTCCTGAAATTCAGAACCCGAGTAAAAAAGTCTCTAAATCTATTTATGGTAACATTTTTTCTTCCTACACATTGACTTGATTAGTTGGAAACAACTTTCAAGGACAGATATTCTTTCTTTTTGTTTTAAATTTTAAACAATTCTCACAAACTTAGGGCTCTATACCCATGCATTCTATGCCATTTTGAAAATGTTTCTTTCTTTCTCCACAGTTTCATTTTGTACTCCATAACAAGAGGGAAAGGAGGAGAAATTATAGACTAATTAAATGTATATTTTCTAATTATTTCTTTGCTGAAGTTTCCTTTATTAATAATGCCCAATATAAGAAAACCCAATGTCATGCTTTGAAGCAGGCTTTTTTAGTTTATTCTAGTAACAGAATTGAACTCCAAGAAGTACAATCCCTATAGCCAAGATACTTTGACCATGCACATATGTGCCAAGGATAGTTACAGATGTGATTCAAGGAACTGCCCTTGAGATGAGGAGATTAGATTAAATTTTCCAAATGAGATAAATCCAAACCCATGAATGCTTCAAAGTGGAAACCCTCTCAGCATACTCTATCAGAATAGTCAGACATCTGAGATGGAAGTCTGAGAGAAAGCAAACACCTATTGAAGGTTGGAGATGCTGGTAGCAGAGTGCAGTGATGGGTCATATATCCGTAGATTCCACTTTTGGTCTCAGGGAAGTGATGAAGGACTAGAGATATTTGACTGACTTCCACATCAAAGAAAACTGCCGAAACCCACGTGAACAAGGAAACACATTCTTTCCTAGAACTTCCAGAGAAGAACCTAGCCTTGACAACATCTCATCTTCAGTCTGGTTTGATCTGTACCAGACTTCTGATTCACATAGATGTAAGATAATAAATGCATAAGAGTTTTGTCACAAAAATTATGAATATTTGTTACTGAGGCCATGTAAAAAAGTAAATGCATATATGTTTTTGTTAGTTTTCTTTAGAGAGTCTCTACTCTCAGAACACATGGTACAAAACTTCATTGGATAAGAACCAAACTCTCAAGTTTATAGTCACTTTGTCAGTTGCTTTGTTACTGAATGACCTGGAGGAAATTGCTTCCAAGTCCTTTATCTTATTATTTTTTTTTCATTTATTAATGAAAGCAATCATAAAAAGTACCTTATACTTTAATGAAGTCTTGTTAATCAAGCCAATTCTATGCAAATAGCATACATTACATACACATTAGCCACCCGCAAAATTAGTGGAACTACTAACTGTTGGAGAAGCACATCTGCTGTTGTTGAACAAATGTTTTCAAAATGAAGGTTGATATCAATTAAGGTTTGTAGCAACTTTAATATTGAAATCCGATATCATGAATCTTCTTTGTATTTCACCATTATAAATTCCTGGATAGATCATACAGTATACAGATGACTCATCTCATTACTCATTTATTAAAAATAAACAGACCTAGCCAAATGGTTTTAATTTTTGTTCCATGGGTCATATGCAAATTATGCAATAATCATAAATAATTATGCAAAGAGATGATTTCAGCATCAATACAAAATACTGTGGTTGCTATCAATGCTCTGCTTGACAATCATCTAGTGATGATAATTACTGCTATCATCACTTGTAGGGTTTGTTTGTTCAACTTACATGCTCTTTCTCTTGAACAATTGCTAGTTATGTTGTTCCATTTGTTTCTGGGTCACAGATATATTTTTTCCTATTTAACAAATGGGAAAACTAAGGCTTCAAGGGGTGAAGTGTTGCTTACAGAATTTACATAGGTAAATGTGTGCTTCTCTGTGTATGTCCTTGGAAACAGCCATTTAACATATTAGAAAGTTTCTGAGACCATTTCCCTGTTACACTTCTGACTCATCAGCTTAATGTTAATAAATGCTCTTAATTTAAGATATTCCATTAGCAAGTACTCTCTTTGTATTAGACAATCCAACTCATAAAGATAAGAAATAATGTTGCACAAAAAAAGTTACACTAAGTGAAATTTAAACTAGAAGCTTGGCCGTAATCATGCAGGGTCAAATCCACAGTTTGGCATTAAAAAGCGGTAAAATATATATATAACACATTAAAATAAATCCTTGAATAAAGATCACAAAATCAATTTTAACCTCCCATTTTCTCTTGACAGAGCTTTATACCATAAATTACATTAGTTCAAATAAAACTGAAATACTCATTTTCTGTGTGCTTTCATGTTTTACAACAATGACTAATAGAAAGAGAATCCCATTTTCAGTTATTATGCCTCATCCTTTTATTATTTTCTGAGCCAAATGTTTACTGAGTTTTGATGGAAGAGGGCTGTTTTTATTACTCAGCCATCTTTGCAGGTATGTGCAGTGCACAGGCAGTACACACAAATCTCAAGGCTCTTCTGATCAGGGTATGTTATTTGATTCATCATATTTCTATTATAATTATTCTGATGGAGAATCAAATTAACTATTGGTTATATAAGAGGTGAAGAAAACTGGAGTGACTCCACATTAGCAGAATAGACTAGGAAGTACATTTACTATGCTTTAGGAGGGTACATAAATTATCACTATAAGACAAATGAATTGAGCCATAAAGGTGCTCAGACCCAGTTGCTAAGTAACATGATGGGATAAATTGAAAATTTAAAGATGCAGAAGTGAAAGTTTTATTTTTAAATCAATTCTCTGTGTAAAATATGAGAATTAAAAGTATTATCTGTGTTATGTCAGTGAATAAAGTTTATAATTTAACACACATAAAAGAAAATTAAAACAAATCATTCACTGAAATTACTCCTGATATTTTCTTTTCTATGTGGACTATCCTAGGGACCTACAAGCTTCTATGAATAAGTTTTGTGGACATTTATAAGCACTGGCTTGAGACTCCATGTTTTAAACTCAGCATTTCAGAGTCAAGAAGGATTCCCAGGCCTGAGTCATAGAACAAGAACCACTTAGGACCAAGAGGAAAAAAGACAGAAAAGGAAAATCACAGTATTTCACTTATAATTTTGTCATAAATGTTATCATATATGCATTATATAAACAAACATTTAGTCTCAAAATTATAAGACCAGTGTTCAGATCCTTGGTGTTTGAGTGTGTCAACACCATATCAAACACTTTTATCAATGGTATTTTTTTTAATTCTCTTGAATTACTGTTTTGGATATCTTAGACATCTAAAATATGTCTACCTTGAAATTCAAACAAAGATTTAAATATTGAATATATCTAAAATAGATAATTTTTTGTATTACATTTCTTTCTTTTGTATGTGTTTATGTGCATGTGTGTGCAGGCACATATCATGCAATTCATCTGTAGATCAAAGAACAACTTGAGAGAGTCAGTTCTTTCCTTCAACCTTGTGCATCTAGGGGATTAAATTAGGTTGTCAGGCTTGGCAGGAAGTAATTTTTTCCCACTGAGCAATCTCACTGATTAAAGTTTTGACTTTTAGAGTATTCATGTTTCATGGGGAGTTTTATGTTTTATTTTTTGTTAATTGAAGGGCAAGTAGAATTTTAAATATCCTAGTTGTCAGTTTTAAAATAAGACTTTTGTTTTCTTTATCAATCACTTGAATTCCATGACATTCTAAATCCCTCTATCTAGATAAAGCATGATTTAAATTCATAAAGAAAACAAGTGTATACTAATTAAAGGCTTTTAAAAAATCGTTCTGACTCAGTACTGAAATCTCCAGCTATTGAAACTGCTCAAGGAAGGCCACAGTCAAGGTGAAGTTCAACACAATAGTCAATATTCCAGATATAAAAATTCCATACAATCCCCAAAATACTACAAAAGACATTATTTCAAGGATTTGCTTTTCATAGTTTTAGTGTGAGCTTAATGTCAAGCACCAAATAAAATCAAGCCCTGACTGAATATCAGGTGAAGTTTGGGATTAAGCCAAACCAAAGAACTGAACATGCAGGCTACTCAGAGGTTTCTTTTTTATAAACTGGCATTAGATCAGAGAAATGATGCCTGAAAACTGGATGTAATAGTCTGTGCCTATAATCTCAGTTCTCCTGTAACTGAGGACAGAGCAACAGTTCAAGCCTGGAAAGAAGTAAACAAATGCTGGCTAGTTTTATGTCAACTTGACAAAAGCTGGAGCCATTTGCAAAGAATAAACCTCAGTTGAAAAATTTATCACCAGACTAGGCTGTGGAAAAGCCCCATGGTGCATTTTCTTTATTGATGATTGATGTAGAAGGGACCATCTCACATAAGGTGTTGCCACCTCGGGACAGGTGATCATGAATGGTTTAAGAAGGCAGGCTTAGCAAGCCATGTATGGCAGCAAGCAACACTCCTACAGGACTCTACATCAGCTCATTCCCTCAGGTTCCTACCCTACTGACTTCTCACCCTGACTTCACTCAGTGATAGACCATGATATTAGAGTTGTACAGTGAAATAAACCCTTTCTTCTCTAAGTTGCTTTGGTCATGTTGTTTTATCATAGCCATAAAACCTAAGACACACAGCAACATTTATTCTCAAAAAGCCAAAATATTAAATACATAAGTGTATGAATAAATATGGTTAAGATGTACAAAACAACAATATGGATACAAGCAATAAAAAACAATGAGATTGGGCCACTGAAACACTGATAAAGAACTGAATGATTATATGAAAATATTACAGCTTACAAGACTAAATTTGGTTCCTAAAGTCCATTCTGAACATTAAGACCAGAAGTAAGCCATGCCATATATGTATGTGGAAAGTCAAAGTTGACAAATGTAAACATACTTGAGAAATGGCTCTATTTGTTTTATTTACATTTGCATAATGAATTATTCCACAGAAATTTACTAGATATAATTAATAAAATAAGGTGTTTTTTTTTTTCTGATGTCTCTCAAAGAATTAAGAAAATTGTATTTAGTTTTCTGTCTTAAAGGACAGTAAAAGAACACCTTGACTGAGTCAGCTCGTTTTTCTTCTACCTTGTAGGTCTAGGGAATTCAAGTAAGTTGGCAGGCTTGCCCATAGTACCTTTGTCCACTGAGCAACCTCATAGACTTGAGGTTTGATTTATGTAACACAATTTGTTAAATGGCCTTATTAATAATAGTCAAAAAATCCAGAGCCAGATATTGGAGTGAAGGCTGAAAGATCAGAGAAACGGAACAAGCCAGCCATGTTCTTATCTCTACGAAATCCTCAGCCTCAAGAGAGAGAGAGAGACTCCCTGTTTACTCACACCTTGTGTATCTTTCTATGCCCTGCCATCTTACTTACTTCCTAGTGCTGGGATTAAAGGTGTGTGCCACCACACCTGGCTCTGTTCCCTGTGTGGCCTTGAACTCACAGAGTTCCAGATGGATCTCTGTCTCCCAAATGCTAGGATTAAAGGTGTGTGCTACCACTGCCTGACTTCTATGTTTAATATAGTGCCTGGCTTTGTCCTCTGATCTCCAGGAAAGCTTTATTGGGGTAAACAATATATCACCACAGTATGATTAATTGATTGATTGATGATTGATTGATTTTTGTTCATTTTTTTCATTTATTTTACATCCTGACCACAATTCCCCCTCCTTCCACTCCTCCTCACCCCAACCTAACCTCTGCCCCATGGGATCCCTGACCCTTTATGAACAAAAATTGAATTTTGATTTTTAATGTATTTCTAAACAGAGTATTCTTTTCCTAAATGACAGTAAAAGATCAAAAGTTTTCTGCCTCCACATCAAAATCCTTTCTTTCTTACATTTTTAAAATAAAATTTCATTGATGAATAATTCATGTAGAATACAATTTTTCTAATTCCTCTAGGTCCACTGTTGGGGTCCAAGGCATAGTCCACTGTTCCTGGACCTGAGAGAGTTGAGATGTGGGAAGTGGAAAACTGCCCTCCCTAGTCTCTTCAGTGTGTCTTCTGTTATCTATACTACATCCAACTAATGTTATCACATATCTTAGTTCCTTGGCATGTGTGAAGACATTTTCATGCATGTGATATCTCTTCATTCAAACTGATGTTTCTAAATTGGCATGAGATATGGATCATCCTCTTCCACAATATTTCAGACATTACTTATAGATTCTTTGTTCAAAGTATTTTTATTGAGAAAAACATTTAAATCATTTTCTACATCCCAACTATAATTTCACCTCCTCCCTTTCATCCCAGTCCCTCCCTGCCACCTCTCTTATGACTCTCATATCCACTCCTCTGTTTCTCTTCAGAAAAGGGCAGACCTCCTATGAATATCAACCAAATACGGCACATCAAGTTGCAGTAAAATATGTACATCATTGTGATGCATTCTGACATCACAATACTGTACTGTAACATCATATTGATGCATTCTGACATCACTATACTGCACTGTAACATTAAAAAAAGAAAATCAGGTGTTCATAGCAGTGTAGATTTATATCTGCATTTTTTGATTAAATTCCATTCATCAACCTGTCTGTTTTTATGCCAATACCACGTAGTTTTTATTACTAAAGTTCTATAGTTGAGCTTAAATCAGGGATGATGATACCACCAGAAGTTCTTTTATTGTACAGGATTGTTTTAGCTATCCTGGGTTTTTTTTTTTTTCATTTTACCATATGATGTTGAGTATTGTTATTTGTAGATCTCTAAAGAATTTTGTTGATATCTTGATGAAGATTGTGTTGAATCTATGGATTGCTTTGGTAAGTTGGTCATTTTTAATATGTCAGTTCTACCAATGCATAAGCAAGGGAGATCATTCTACCTTCTGATATCTTCTCTAATTTCTTTCGTGAAAAATTTGAAGTTCTTTTCACGGTGGACTTTCATATTTATGCTATTTGTGGCTATTTTGAAGAGTGTTGTTTCCATGACTTCTTTCTCAGATCATGTTTCCTTTATACATGACTGCTAGTGACTTGTTTTTTAATTTACAAACTGTATGGCCTAAGGGTCAGGCTTCTTGTTAGCTAGCTCCTACAAATTAACCCATTTCTATTAATCTGTATGTTCCCATATGGTCATGGTGTTACCTGTCTGCTGGCATGTTGTTGCTTCTTGGGCAGCAGGCTGCCATCTTCCCCACTCTCCCTCCTCCTTCTTCTGTCTCTCCAGTTGGGAGGTACCACCTAACCGCATTCTGCCACATCACTGGCCAAACAGCTTTATTTATCAACCAATCAGAGCAATACATATTCACAGCATACAGAAAGATATCCTACAGAATTTCCTCTTTTCTGTCTAATCAAAAAGAAATGTTTTGACTTTAACATAGTAAAATTACATATAATAAAACAGTTATCAAGCAAGAATTACAGTTACAGTATCTAGTCTGTTTGTATTTGGCAAAATTAAAGAAAATATTCTATCATCTATTCTGTATTTGTGAGTCTAAAGTTTCATATCTAATTTATTTTTTATCATAACCAAGAAAAAAATGATTATAACTATTCTTCAACTATATCAAAGATACAGAATGATACAATATTACCTAAGTAAACAGGAAGCACATTGCAAGTAACTTCCATAATTCTAGAAATGACTGAGACATCTGGCTGCCTGGACAGTCATCCAAAGTTCCTCTGTAATGTTGGAGCATTTATCTTCAGCCTATAGGCCTATAGGCTCTGGCATAGCTTTCAGTGAAGCAGGAAATTTTAAGGACTGTTCCTCCCACTCTGACAAAGTTCATCAGTCACTTCTCTATGGTGGTATTCTATTTGTACTGAAATGTGATTTTAATTGTATGTTAATAAATAAAGTTGCCCGGGGGTCAGAGCTTTTAGAGCCATAGAAAGAGTGTGGCGGTGGTGGCACATTCCTTTAATCCCATAGATCTCTGTGTGTTCAGGGATACAGCCAGCATTGGAGACATATGCCTTTAAGACCTGGAGGGCTGTACTTAACAGCCAGTGACGAGGCAGTCATATGTTTGGGTTTACAACCAATGAAAAGGAATGAACAGAAAGACTATTTAAAGACATACACACAGGAAGTAGCTCTCTTTGGGAGAGGTAGGAGCACTGCAGGAGGTAAGATTTTGGCTCTGAGCTCTGACCTCTTGGCTTTCTCTTTTATACTGGTTCTGTGTTTCTTATTTAATAAGATGGTTGGTTACATTTACACTTCTCCCCATAGCCTATAGAATGTCTGGCACTTTCTTCTGTGAAGCAGAAAGTTGAAGGATCATCTCACCTTGCAAAGTTCAGTGGTCACTTTTCTCTGGGTCCTGCATGTCTAGTTTATACAGCATACTGCCAAGCAGTCCAGGCAAGAGCAGTTTCTTGCCCAAATGGCTATTTTTTTTTGAGACAAGATTTCTCTGTGTAGTTTTGGTGCCTGTCCTGAATCTCACTCAGTAGACTAGGCTGGCCCTTGAACTCACAGAGATCCATCTGGCTCTGTCTCCTAAGTGCTGGGAATAAAGGTGTGCACCACCACCACCACCACCCGGCTCAAGTGGCTAACTTTTGTCATAAAGAAAGCAAACTCCATATGGAGTTTCTTTGATGCCCTTCAACTTCCTGTGGAAACAAAAACAGAGGCTTCTTTCCAAAGCAATATATCATTAGACCTAGTTTGAAATCAAGATAACTTTAATATATATATATATATATATATATATATATATATATATATTCATCAACCTTTACAATCAAATGACTCTTTCCAGTTAAAAGTCCAGACTCTGTGTAATTTCCATCTTTACATGGCTTATATTTTTATATATTGTTTTAATTTTTAAGAGTTTATTTTATTTTTATGACTATCTGTGTCCTTTCTCTTCTCTCTCTCAAACATATGTATCTTTTTTAAATTAAGAAATGTTTTATTCCTTTTAGATACCAATCACAGATCCCCCTCTTCGCTCCTCCTGCCCCTCCAGCTTTCCCTTGCCCATCTAGCCCCCATTCCCTCCTATAAAAAGGTATATTCAGTAGAGGCAGATCCAAGCCCCTCCCCCTTCCCCGAGGCTGTATAAGGTGTCCCACCATAGGTAGTGGGCTCCAAAAAGCAAGCTCATGCACCTGATCCTACTGCCAGGGGGCCCATTAAGCAGATCAAGCTACAAAACTTTCTTGCTTATGCAGAGGGCCTAGTCCAGCCCTGTGGAGGCTCGCATAGTTGTTGATCAAAAGTTCATGAGTTCCCACTAGTTTGATTTGGTTGTCTCTGTTGGTTTCCCCATCATAATCTTGATGTTCCTTGCTTGTAGAATTCCTCTTCTCTCTCTTTGACTGCACTCTTGGCACTTAGCCTGGTGTTTGGCTGTAGATCTCTGCATGTGCTTCCATCACTTACTGTAGAAAGGCTCTATGATGACAGTTAGGGTATTCACCAATATGATTACTGGGGTAATTCAGTTCAGTCACCCTCTTCACTATTGCTAGTAGTCTAAGCTGGGATCATCCTTGTGAATTCCTGGGAATGCCCCTAGCACCTGATTTCTCCCAATCCCCATAATGTCTCCCTCTATCATGGTATCTCTTTCATTGTTCTCCCACTCCATCCTTGTTCCACTTCAACCATCCTGTTCCCTTATGTTCTCATCCCACATTCCCTACCTTCCATTGACTCCCCTCATCCCCAGTTTACTCATGGAGATCTCATCTATTTTCCCTTCCCAGGGTGATCCATTCATCCCTCTTTGGGTCCTCCTTGTTAGATAACTTCTCTGGAGCTATGGGTTGTAGTCTGGTTATATTTTGCTTTACATCTACTATCCACTTATGAATGAGTACATACCATGTTTGTTCTTCTGAGTCTGGGTTACCTTACTCAGGATGATATTTTCTTGTTCCATCCATTTGCCTGCAAATTCCATGATGTTATTTATTTATTTATTTATTTTTACTGCTGAATAGTACTCCATTGTGTACATGTACTATATTTTCTGAATCCATTCTTTGGTTGAGGGGCATTTAGATTGTCTTCAGGTTCTGGCTATTACAAATAATGTTGCTATGAACATAGCTGAGCATGTGTTTTGATGAGTATGTTCACATCAATGTTCATGATGGAAATTGCCCTGTATTTTCCTTTCTTTGTTGAATCTTTTTGTGATTTAGTTATCAGGGTGACTGTGGCCTCATAAAAAGAAATTGGTGATGTTCCTTCTATATCTATTTTATGGAATAATTTGCAGAGTATTCCTATTAGCTCTCCTTTGAAATACTGGTAGAATTCTGCACTAAAACCACCTGGCCCTGGAATTAAATATGGACCATCCTATTCCACAATATTTCAGACATTCCTTCTAGATTTTTAATAAAAAAGAAAGATATATTGTGGTTTGACGTTTTTGTGTTGTTTTGTTAGTTTTTGTTTGCTTCTTTGCTTGTTTTTTTTTTTACAGAATCCAACATACATAATATTCAGTTTACTTAAAATTTTAACATCCACTGAAAGAGGTGCATTCAAGAGATGCTCCCTAATATTTATTTCCCATAAATACAAAGTATGTAGTTTACAAAAAGTAGAAATTATTAAGAAAATTGCAAATAACTTATAATTCTCAATTAAAGAACTATATAACGATTTAAAAATAAACACGTAATATTACTCAGCCTTCTAGGGTTTTTTCCCTATGTAAAACTTTATAGGCTTTAATGAATATATCTATGCAAATGATTGCCTTACTCTTTCATTATTCTGATAGTTTTCTGAAATATGGTTTCCATATATAGAGTAAAAATTGCTTTTCTTTCTCTTTTCATTTAGTTGTGAAATTTTGTTTCTACCCCTAAGGTGTTTCTTCCTTATTATTGATTTCTTGCTTGGTCTAAAATAGGAACCATTCAGAATTAAATTCATATCATAAAAACTTACCATTTCTTAGTCAAAATTCTGATGTAATAACAAACTTTGTACCAAATATTTGATTAATTTTGCATACATTAAATGTAAGTATTGATTTCAATATCATTGTTTCTACATGTATTGCATTTTGCTTTGTACTACATACAGCCAAGTTTCTGCTGTAATTTTCTTGAAAGTTTTGGTTTAACTCTCATTCATTAACTCTTTCATTCACTTATTTGTTTCTTTTTTTCAACCCTTCAGGATGCCTTTAGTTTTATTTTACTGTGACAATCAATCAAAGATTGAAGAATAATAGTAGTACTTTCTTCAATACTACCCCTGGAGCCTGATATTTAGGGAACAGGATGAAAGAATGTGAATTCTTCCTGTAAAGAAACAAATAAAATAATTCAGCTTATTTGCCAATCTGATATTTCCAATAATTGATTTTTGTCAGGGTTTGAATATGAAGTTTCTGTTAAATCTCATTTATTTAAGCATTTGGTCTCAGCTGAAACCTAGCTTAAGGAATAGATTTCTAAGGAATTAAACAATGAGATTTATTTCAAATCTGCTTCCCATCCTGTTTTGACTTTCTGTTTCACCAAGACATGAGTAGGCGAAGAGTTTCTGCCACATTCTCCAGCAACTATGAAGCTGCCTGTTGCTATGATTTCCATGCCACGATGGACCATATCCTTCCAAACCACAAACTAATAAATACTTCTTCCTTAAGTTATTCCTATAAGGAATTTAGTCACAGTAAGAGAGAATAAATAAAACTTTGATATTATTTATAAAACAAAATAGTAGGGAAAAGTATAGCATGGTTGTGATGGTCTTTTCAGATGATTAAGTAAAGACAATCACTTTAATGAATGCTGTACATTGAGTTTTGTGAGAAAACAATATATCTATTCATCTTTGAGTTGCCACAAGGACAAATTATCTCTATAAAATTTCCATTGTCTTCCCAGACCATTTGTGAAGGTATAGCTTTGTAGAAGACCCTCTCAATGGATTTTCTGTGAATACCTAGTATCAACAACTTGCAGGAAAATTCTAGTTAGCTCAGATTGAGGGTGACTCAAGGACAACCGCTAGGGAGAGACTGAAGTTTCTCAAACAATTTCCTATGATGTGAATATTACCAGCAGTAACATGTGAAGGGAAGCTTGGATTTTAAAGTCAAGCATTAAGGTTATTCCATATTTGCTTCACCCTTGAAGGAAGTCATATGCCAGTGTGTTTAATTAACAGATGAGAAAACAAAAATAAAACAAAATAATACCACTAACCAATCAGATAATCAGTTAATTTTGCATTTAATAAAAAAGCCAATCTTTAGTGGTTTCTTACTTATGTGTCAGCTGTAACCTGAGAAAAAGAATGAGACTAGTCACAGACTTGAATCTTTATGCAAATTATGCATCTGATATCAAATATATGTTATTCAAAGCCATTGCTTCATTGGGTAAATGTTCAATATATCATGTTATTCAATTTAGTCTATTTTCCTGTAAGTACATTCAGTTCTTTTATCTTGAGTTAACTGAATAATGTATTCTTCCAAGTTTCCTGTTGAAAATACAATTTTCTATGTTCAACTACTATATACTTAAATGTAATATATTTGACAGTGCAATATCACAACTTGCTGCTGAAGGACTCTGTGAGTTGGCATCAATTAATTGAATGAGGATGGTTGTATTCCCAAGGTATAGCCTGTTAAAGAAGCATGTAATTTACGTAGTGATACCTCTAAATATTTACAATTATGTCCACATTGTAAATCACAATCACCCTCACATAAATGTCATCATTTCTAGTTACAATTTATCTCTTATGTGTGATATCTCTTATCAGTATCAACTGATTTACTTATCATAGTCTTGAAAGGAAAATGTTTCAGTTATTTTCAGTAGATGAGGACTCTGGATCACTTTTTCATCATTGAGAAGTTCATAAACATAAGCAGCATATAAAATTCTGGAAAAATTTTTCTTTTTGGAAGACTAAGGTCTGTAACATACCTGTAAGATATAAAATAAGAATAACTGATGCATGTTTCAATGTCTTGAGTATTTTACTTTAAAACATTTTTTTATTTAAAAGATTTATTTTTGTTTGTTGTTTATGTGTGAGTACCTCCATGTTCATATGTATACCATATGCATACTTCCAGCTTGCAGACACTGGAAGAGGGTATCAAATCCCCTGGTACTAGAGGTCATTGTGAGCCACCATGTGGGTGCTAAGAATTTGCAAGAGTAGTCTTTTGCAAGAGTAGTGCCTTCTCTTAACCATTGAACTATCTCTTCAACTCCTATCATAAGTATTTTAAATATACCATGACTATCACCAATGTTGTAATGTTAGTAGTGTTTGTAGCCCCACACCACCCTAATCAGAATATAATTTCTTTTATCCTGGCAATATCTGCTTCAGGAAAGAGCTAGATCAAAAGAAAATATTTCATTGTCTTTGGTTGCATGAACATTTAATGATTTTTGCAATATTGACCCAGAGAAGGTTTACTTTCTTTATATATTCAGAATTTACTTGTGTAAGATTTTATTTTTTATTATGTATTAAATTTTAGTTATGTCATGATTATTTTCAACCCCAATATTGTCATTCAGGTAACAAAGAAAACTTCAGTCTAATTATTTTTTCCATTAGATTCATTTAGATTAAAAAAGACTTCTTCTGCTTTATTGAAGAAAGAGTTCAAAGAAAGGAGGATGATTTCAGTCATAAAGCAGACCATTTTAGAATAGTGATTCACATTCGATAAATCATTTAATTCATGAAACATTAACTTACTAACTGAACTGTAACATGAAATATACTTTTATTCAATGGGCTGGGAACTTTTACTTAGACATTAATCAGATGTTAAATTAAATGTAAAATAAAACTCATCTTAGATAACATTTGTGGAGCATGCTGAGTGACATAAAAGAGAAAAAATCATTTAAACATGTATTTCCCAAGTAGTTCTAGAATGTACTCTTGATCATTGGGTATATTCAGCAGATTCTAGGACATGCATTAGGATATAGATTCCAGATTCCAATTCAAAGAATGTTTTTTTTTTCAGTTCATATAAAGAATGACTCAGATAGATATATACACATATACAGATGATTGAGAGATGGTATATAGACAGATACATCTACATAGATAAAAATGCAATTATTCCTAAAATTATGCTATACAAAAGCACATTTATATCTTGTAAACACACATAAATCTGTAAAAAAAAGTCATATAATTTTTATGAGATGTAGCTTCCAAATTTTCATTCTGTAACCAATGAGAAGAAACCAAGAGAATCTATAGAAGATGGGATAAATAACATTTTAGAATTTTAGATATTTTTCTTAATGTTATCATCAAATATTCAACAAATGTAACTGAAGGAAGGAAGGGTTCATTCTAGTTATAGTCCATAATGATACGATGTCATGGTGTCAGGAGGTGACAGTGCCTTTCACTACATTCCAGTTAGGACAAAGAGCCTTGACTGCTGCTGCTCAGATATCTTTCTCTGTTTTGGTTTGTTTGTTTAGTTGTTTGGGTACACAAGCACAAGAGATGCTGCTCAAATTTGAGATATACCTTCCTGCTGTGGAACAATCTTTTTACACGGTAAATATGTATTGCTGTCTTTAGTTAATAAAGAGCTAACTGGCTTAGAGCTGGGCAGGAGAGATTGGGCAGGAGACCTAGGCTACAAGAATTCTGGGAAGAAAAAGGTCAGAGTCAAAGAGTCACCAAGAGAAGCAGAGGGAGCAAGACATGCTGGAGGACAGGTAAAGCCAGGAGCCATGTGGCAGCACATAGATTAATAGAAACTGGTTAATTTAAGTTGTAAGAGCTAGTTAGTAATAAGCCTGAGCTATTGGCTGATCATTTATAGTTAATATTGAGTCTCTGTGTCAGTTATTTGGGAACTGGCAGATGGGAAAGGAAAGTCCACCTACATCTTCCTGCCTTCAATAATGTAATCCACAAACACCCTCACATCCATGCCCACAGTGATTCTAGATCTTATGAAGTTGATCACCAATATAAGCCATAGAACTTAACCAATGGTTTATTCAAGCAAAGTCCACCATCTTAGTTTAGGATATTGGCAATTTTATGGCTCTGTCTTCTCAAATGAAACAAAATAAAAACCAAAATAACTGTCTTTATTTTAAAGATATTTGAATATTCCAAACAACTTTGGTTTAGGAAACACACCTGTTCTTTATAATGCCTATAAAGTCTACCATATGACTTATAATACTAAGGATGAAAATAAGAAGCATTTCTTTATGTACAAGGAAGGCATGAAATTTTAAAAGAAAGTGGAAATTAGCAAATATGACCAGTTCTTTTCATACACAAAACTATATTCTTTAGCATCTTACAGCTCCTGTATTGACCTATGAAGCCTGAAAAACTATTGACCTGAATTTCTCACTAATCTATGCAAAGCTGATAACATTCTTGTCCCACCTTTTCTTGAATTTCATGATTTGCTGAAGCTCATATCCTCAGTCCTCTTTTGCGCTGCACAAAATCTAAGTCTGTTCACTTTTCTAAAGTTATCTTTGGGCCAGTAATCCTTTGTAGATTCTTTAGTGAGTTCAGTCACTATTTGCCCCTCTACCTGGGTAAATGAAATGGTTTTCCTCTCTGAGTGAACTCAGTGTTCACAAACTTGGTAAGTCTAGTCTTGGTGTCTGAACAGTAATCATATTCTGCTTCACACACATTCTTCTGCTATGATGTTCTGGAACTTCCTACTGTTGGCTCTATATCCAGAGGACCATAAACTTAAATCTTTCTCTGTCTGATGGGAAAAGCTTCACTTCATGATAGTCTTCATGTTTCATTTTTCTCAGTGATAAAATACACAGAGCTATTTTAAAATTTAAAACGTTGCCTAGTGTAGTTGTGCACATCATTTAATATTAGTACTGGGGAAGCAGAGACGGGATTGTTGTGATTTTCATGCCAGCCAGGACTATATAGAGAGACCCCCATATTCTAAAAGCATATTATTATGTCAAAATAAAATATTTTAAAAGTAAGCAAAAATGAAAGCATTATTTTCAAGAAAAATCTAATTATCAATGTTCCTAAAGAATAAATACTTCTAACTCTCTATTTGGGTCATCAAAGCATATTCTGTTTGATACTTCTTTTGTGAATAATCACCGTTAGTTTTATTAATTTATGGTGAACATTTGGGGACAGAGCACATACACTGGAAAGAAATTATGTTTCTCATTCATCACAGATGTTTCACAATCACAAATAAAACAGTGAATTTTCTCAACAGCAAAGTCATATGGTTTTTGAGATCTAAGCAAGAATTTTACTCTTCTACTTACTTGCCTTTCAAGGCTGTTTTAAAGCCCGCATGACTGGATTGAAAGTCAAAAGCTTTTGTTTTCCCAAGACAGCAGTGAAAATGTAGTAGGTCCCCACCTTTTACCATCAAATACAGAAATAAAATAAGAATATTAAAGTTTCCTAGTTATTATGTTGCTACATAATGACTAAATAATTACTGTGCTCAAAAGCTGTACTAATTTTTTCATGCTCATTATTTTCTCAAATCTCTAGCTACATATTTCACACAAATGCCTTACTAATATCTCAAACTTAATGCATATAAACAGAAACAATTTAATCAACATACTTTTCTCCCAAACTATCAAAAATCAATATAAAGAAGCAATACCACAATTGATCAACTATTTATGGAAAAATATCACCTTCAAGGTAATTTACCCTTTTTTAGAATAATGATTAGAATAAGAATAGGCATAAAGAAGTTCAATAAATATATAAAAGTATTTGGGTACGAGGAGATGGTTTTGAAGTTAAGAACAACTGCTGCTTTTGCAGAGGATGGAGTTCAGGTCCCAGCACACATGTGAATGCTCCCAACCATCTGCAACTCCACCTTTCAGGAAACTTTACTGTACCCACAGGTTGTATATTCATATCTGTATGCAATGAAAACATTCATATACACATACATATACAGATGCATATACATATACATATGTATATATACAATACATATACACACACATATATATATATACATACTTATACAGATACACATGCACATACACATAGACATACACACACACACACATACACATACACACACACACACACACACACACACACACTTCAGTTTCAATAGCTTGATGTAGTTCACAGAGTGAACATATGCTATGTTCCAGAATCTTCTCTACTGTCATTTTTTCCAACAAAATTTGCACTGGAGAGGAGAACAGGAATTCTCCCCAGTGCCTAGGGTTTCCTATAACAAAATACCAGTGACTGGTAGCTTAAGCAACATCATTTTACCTTGAACAATCCAGATGTTAAAGGTACTGACAACCTCTCTCTTTTGTTGTTCAGGAAACCTCTCTTTTTAGCATAAGGAAGGTATGCTATCTTCTTGCCTAGCTGTTCCTGTGCTAACCATTCTTATAAGGACAACTTTCCTGATAGATGAGGACAGCCGTTAGGATACAATTTAATCTGAATTCAATTTTAAAGACCATTCTCTAAATACAGTGATGGTATGAGTTAAGTGTTTAAGACATACATTTTAAAAAGAGGAGACAGAATTCACCTCACAAGTTGAGACATGAGGAAGATTGTCCAGATAAAAATAGTGTGTCTGTCACTAATCCCATTCTATTTGACAGCTCACATGTAACTCTTGGACACACTTGGATCTTTTGCATTCTATCCTGTAAAATAATTCTGGCTAACATCGATTATGCATTTTTTCCTGCTCTTGTATAGAATGGGTGGGTGTCCATCCCAGAGACAGAACATCCCAAAGATCTTGGCATACTTAACAGTTGTTTACTGTTGGAACTTAGTTATTCAAAATTTATTTGATATTTTAGCAAGTACTTTAGGTTAATTTTCCTTGACCTATTATGCTTCACTTCTAACTTCATAAAAATTTGCTTCATGCCTTCATTCTATTAAAATTGTGATCTGATAATTAAATTAAATATAACAGCCATGTTGTGTCTACATATTATTTTATCTCATCAATATTACTAAATTAGTCACTAGAGTACAGAATGTACATATATTGATAGTCCAGAAGAAAGCAAATATTCTGCTAGTAAATGTATATAACAATCATATATAAGAGTCAGAATTTATCTAACTTTGTTAGATAATATTGATATTAAAATTCCAAATCTATCTATAATTTCAATGAATTCTTTGACAAAATCCAAATATGTTTTGGTGATACAAAGGATGAATTCTAAAATTTGTATGAAACCACAGAAGGTTCTAAATAAGCAAATAAATGGAGAAAAATACGGGAGAGGCTATGCTTGCTGAATTCAATTTTTTTTTTCAGAGATCAACATTTTGGAATAACCCAGAGCTTATAAAAACATCATGGAACATATCAACTGTTCCTTTCTCCACACAATACACACTAGCATACTTAATCAGCACTTCATTGTGAGATTTTTTTTATGTAAGTGATGTTTTTCTAACAGTCCTTTTGCAGATAGTATATCATGGGTATGAAAGATTGGGATCTGAATGAGGATATTAGAATTTTGGTGCAAAAAGATGGAGACAAACCAACATTTACCTGTTAATTGACTTTTTTTCTACATTTCTTGTACATCAGTTAAAATGAATGATGAGAAAGATATGATAATTACATATTGCATATGAAGGCAAACAAGTTAAAATTTCTAAAAGCTGGCTTCAAATTTATTGTATCTCACTTATAGTTGGAGAAAACACACAT
Source organism: Peromyscus maniculatus bairdii (assembly GCF_049852395.1). Classification (NCBI taxonomy): domain Eukaryota; kingdom Metazoa; phylum Chordata; class Mammalia; order Rodentia; family Cricetidae; genus Peromyscus; species Peromyscus maniculatus. The sequence goes on from NC_134855.1 coordinate 76,048,591, forward strand.
CTTTCTAGTCTCAACAGGAAGTAAAGAAATCAACTTGATTCTATAGTGGTGGAGTATACAATAAATCATAAATATTAAGGAAGGAGTCATAGATGACCTGCACATTTTTATCTGTTCCTAAGAGTACTTCCTTGGCTTTCCTGGTAAATGAATCTATCTAAAAGAGAAAGCACACCTGGGATTTACACACTAATTATTACTGAAATTGTTGTTGAGACAAGGGTATCAATGTTGTATAGGACTAGACAAGGTCCCATCATGTTACGAAAGAAATTCAGCTGTACCTACTCACAAAATCATCTCAGGTTGCCTTGTCTGCTGAGCTTTTCTCATAGAAATAGCAAGCATGGAACCCTCTCCTTACCATCTAGTCAACTCCAATTGTACATAATACACATGTAATTGCAGGTGTCCTGATTCCTAGGGTAGCGGCTAGAGTATGGATGGTCTCAGGGCTGAAGAGTCTCATATATGCTGCTATGGGAAGACTACCATCAATTGTGGGTAAAGACTGTCCAGTATAGCCTTTTGGAGTGGGTAAGGGACACTCACACTCCTGTGAATCAGCTCTCAAGCATCCTCTGTGAATAAGCCAAGCAAATCCATTGATTATTGTAGAAGAACTTTGTTGACATTGTATTTTGTTTATGTTGTTTTATCTCCCTCAGAAAAGGGATTTTAGCATCCACCTAATTCCAAAGTAATCAGAAAAAGTCACAATACTTTAAGTCCTTTGTCTTTTAGATCAAAGTTTTGGTATGATTTCAGTCTTTACAATAAAAATTAAACCAGAAGATCTTTGTTCTACAACCCTGGTGAAGAAGACCACAAGTTTGAAATTAGCATTGTCTATGTTTTAATCCTAACATTCAACAATAGCCCCATCACCTTACTGAACTCTCTGATCTTCATTCTCATCATCTGTAAAATGTGTAAAATTTGAGTTTAGCCCAATAGTGTTAAAGAGTGTATGCAAGACTAGAAACTATATGGTGAATTTTACTTTTTTATCAAGTAAAAATATCTGATAATAGCAATTATAAAAACATGTGTACTTATAAACTGCTCACTATAAATTTTTGACATTATAACATTGTAATATAAAAGCTGCCTTGAATACCTTTTTAGAACCTTACATTACTTACTCAAAATGATGTTAATAACAATAATCTTACAAGGTTATGATATGAATTAGTAGATATATTAAGCACCTATTATCAGTTTTTGGATAAATTAAATTTTTATAAAAATAAATATCATACTAAATAATAAATTATTTGATTTTTAATGTCAGGTGAGATGTTTTAAGTAAATTTATATATATATATGTGTTTCTATGCACAGTGGGACTTGTTTTAATGTTGCCATCAGACAGAGAAAATTATGGTCCTAAATAATGAATTATCTCACAGTTCAGAGTTCATTCCTTGGAATTTTTCCAGGCCTCTTTTAAGCTTCTAGGATGAGCTAGGAAAAAAAACTAGCTGTTTAGTCTGTGTTTGGGGGGTATAAATCTTTATTATAGCCATTGGAAAATTTTCCAAATGATATGGTCAGCTACTAGATGTGATATCAACTGAAGACACCCAGAAGCTCTGGGGAGTTGGATGTAGTCTATTTGCTAGGAAGTAAGAAGGATTAAGGATACAAATCCACTAACTCATCTCCATTTTTGAGAACACTCAATGTCCAGATTGACTTTACTCTCTTTTGTTTGTTTGTTTGTTTGGTTAGTCTTGTTTTTAACTGACAGTTAATTCCACTGGAAGGGAGAGAAGCTTGGGTATTTAGGTGGGTATATCTTGTTTTGGTACCAGGATACTGTACCTAAATTTTCATCCATTGGCTTGTGTGTGTCAATAGACATTGCTTATATCTGGAGAAAATCAACACCATCTCAGCAAATCATGCATGAGGGCATCTCTTCTATCTTTGAGAACTACAGAGGTCTGTTCTCACAGGGCCAAGAGGGAAACCAATTCGGCAGAGAGGAAACTGGAAGCATGAGAAATGACAAAAGGAGAGTGTGACTTGTCAGGAGTGGACAACTAGAAACAGTGATGTCTTAAAGACAGAGAAAAGGAACTAATACTTGTTCTAACCAATACATATTCTTAAAAATATATATTAAATCAACACACACTTGTGTGGGGGAATAAAGCTGCTTCCAGAAGTTCTAGGTTGTTAAATGAAAACACCAATGCTATAAGTTCTCTACCACTGTAGGAAGTTTTCCCTATGGACTTTTTTGGAGCCCCTAAATAATATGAGCAATCAACTGTGTCATTGGTTGCCTATCATACCACATACAGTGGTGGTGCATGTCTTTAATCCCAGCACTTGTGAGGCAGAGCCAGGCAGATCTCTGTGAGTTCAAGGCTAGCATGGTCTACAGAGAGAGATCCAGGATAGGCACAAAAACTACACAGAGAAACCCTGTCTCAAAAACAAACAAAAGAAATAAAAGAAAAGAAAAATAAATCATAACTCCTTGTTAATACTCTTTTCCTAAAGACACCAAATGCTTTGTTAACAAAACACCAGAAAATTAAGCTGGGCCTGAGCTAGAAACTACCTCCTTGCTGGCTAATCATCTTAGCACCACAAGGTGCTATGTATAATATTGGGAAAGAATTGTCATCAACAGTGCTACTTATTCATGTATCTGGTATACAACAGTAATGATCAACATGGCAAGGTGAACCAACTGCTACAATCATGGAAAGCTTGTTATAGAGGTTACAAGTGCTTTCTCATTGGATTAGACACTGCTCCCTAGGAGGAAATACACCTGTGGCTAGGGATGTCATAGCTAGTAGTATGTTAGCTAGTGCTATTGTTTTGCTAAATATTCATGATGTTAATGTCAAATGGCATTCTAAATAAGTATGTTTCTATCTATAGCATAGTGATGATCTGAGCTTTGGCCAGAGACATATCATTTTACATTGGTCAGCAAGATCAGAGACTTAACACTGGTCAAAATAGAGATTCTAAATGAATGTTGAATAGCTAATAATAAATTGTTCACTTATATAATCCTCTATAATCATCAGGATATATCATTAAATAAGGGATAGAAATAATTTAAGAGCAGAAATAGGGAAGGGGAGAGGAAGAACATTGTGAAAAACTGACTGCTGGACATGACTCAGTTGTTGCACTATTGAACTTAGAGCAGCTGTCATTACCTGTACCAGATCTCCTCAAGGTTGGGCCTGCCAATACCTTTGTGAAGGTGAAGAGGTTTATAGAGACCAAGAACTCCCTCAGTATTTATATATACATATAATGATTGATTTGGAGGGAGAGTCATTTTATTTGGTGGTGTACTAACTGGTAAGATGTATGTATATGTTCCTGTGAACAAACATTCACCCATGCTTCTTTAGACAACCTTAAAGAAACTGAGTCACACACATCAAAAGAGACATGAAGGAAGAAAGAACTAGTTGGAAGAGCACATATATTAATAAGAATGAGAAGAACAACGAAAAGGATAATGGGTATGGTGAATATCATTGAAATACAGCCTTCACATATATGACAATTCATAAAAACTCACTATTATAAATACTGACCTATGCTAATATTATAAATACTGACCTTGGCTGTCTCCCTGAAAGGGGTAATAAGAGTCTTGTCCAGACACTAAAGACTATGGTTGAAGGACATAATGAAATGAAGCGAGAACTGAGCTGGCAACTTCCAGCTTTCTCAATTTCAGAATGTTGGAAAGAAAATTCAGGAAGAAAAGTCATCAATGACCTCACCCACTTGTAGCCCTTCTCTGGTACATCAGATTGCCAAGCAAGGTGGGTTCAGTAGTGAAATGACAGCACGAGTGTTCTGGGGTGAACAATCACTTTCTGATTGGAGCTAAATCCCCCTACACAGGAAGGAGTTCTTGTATAGTACGTTTAATCCTGTCAATAGCCAATGGCTTGGGAGGCAGTTGGCAATAGGGAGGAATCTGCAAGTGTTCTTTTGCTGAAGGGGTATGTTGACCATCAGATCAGTACAGCTCGAAGATTTGGTTTTGAGATCCTTATTTTCTCAGCAAACAATGACTAACACAAAGACTCCTGGCTGGTCACACTGCTGAAAGCTGGCAAATTCCTAAGCAAATAGCCCTAAATGGAACATCTGCATGCCCCCCACCCCCACCCCACAATGATGAAAACTTCAGGATACATCTTAGAAGAGAGCATAGAAAGAATATAAAAATGGCAGCATGGGTAGGAGTGTATGAAATGCTAGCTCTTGGATATGGTATGGACACTGCATTTGTGAATAAGAGGAGGTATGGTTACCTACCCAAGAACTGTCCCATTTAGCATTCAAACCCAACATTCATAGTCTAAACACACACACACACACACACACACACCCACACACACACACACACACACACACACACACACACGTGCAAAAAAATGAGACAGGGAATTTGTTGAGAAGAAGGCATTCAGCAGGGCAAAGGAATACATGAGGGTAACAAAAGGTTATATGCTCAAAATACATTTCATATATATATATATATATATATATATATATATGTATGTATGTTTAGATAGATAGATAGATAGATAGATAGATCACGTTACACATTTTACATATATATGAAAAGGTCAAAGAATAAATATTTACAATGTGTGATATATGTATGTAACTATACTTCAATGAGATGAAGACAGACATGAACAGCTATTCACTAACATCTCTATGAAAGATATAAAAATCATTTTTCTAATAAGTATGACAATTTATGATATAAAAAATTATAATTATTCTTAAGCCTTGGTTTTGAAAATGATAAAGAGGTTATCTGCATTTTTTTATCTATTTGGTGCTTTTTCTACCATGTTTCAAAAAGAAATACTATTATAAGCTAGAAAATGATTTCTTGCAATCAGTCAAGTAATTTTCATTTAATTTTATTTCCTAAACTTACTATTTTTATAATATTGGTGCATAATGTCATGAAAATCTTAAAATACACAAACCTCATCTAAGTTGTGAACATTATTATGTCCTCATGTATATCTTGTTGACAAAAACCTGTTTTATAGAATGAACATGTGTCTTCCTTGAGTTGAGGACAGCAGTCTGTGCGTAAATTCTGAAGGTACAAATTGACAAGATGCTTGACGACACGTCAAGAAATATTTGCAAATATCTCTGGTGTCAGCACAATTCAGATTCAAATAAGAAGTTGTCTGGCGCAGACAATTTATATATAAACTGGTAAATAGGATGGAGAGAGAGGACAAAAATGAGAATAGGGAAATCACCCTGAGCTGCATTTCAGAGAGCAGCAGATATGTAAATACCCTGAACATGACTATTGCTGTTGCAAACAAAATAAATACAGAATATTTTATCTACCTATCCTAGCTAAAATATGTATAGTATACACAATTAAAATTTATAAATCATAATTCAGAATACATTCTGAACATGTCTATCTTTCCTTTCAGGCTCTTTGTGGTGAGGACACTGAACATGGTCCCAATATACTTTTGTGTGAGAAGTAGCATTTGTCAAAAATTGATTTAGGTCACTTAAGCTATCGCATAACATTAACTGAATCCCTGTCTTTGCTTCTTTCTGCTTTAATTCAGTTAACTGCATGAAACCTAATATTTACTAATAGTTACTTCCAAGAATGGTAGTTTCCCTTGAGCATGTGGAGCAAATGTTCACAGAATTTATTAAGTGTGTACTTAGCACATATCTGGTCTTTTGATGAACAAGATTATCTGAGTCTATCCACTTTAAAAGGTTTTCATTTATCAACTTTCCTACAGCATTATTTTTTAAATTTGTTTACTAATTACTTCTGACATAGGAAAGCATCATTTTGAATAGTGAAGTTTCAATAAAAACCAACATGATTGAAATGCTGATTTGTGTTCTTACATTTCAGAAGGAGATTAAATGATTTTGACCTCATCTGGCAGCATATGCCTATGATATGAGTACTTGGAAAGTGGAGATGGACTAATTAAAATTAATTCTTAAAAAGGATTACGCATTGAAGCCAAAATGAACTACATGACACCCATCTAAAGCACAAAATGAGGGGCCAGAGAGATGTTTCAGCAGCAAATGACACATTTGTTGCTTTTGCAGAAGATCTGGCTTTAATTCTCAATATTCATATGGTAATTCAAAGCCATCTGTAAAATTATAGGCACCAGACACACCTGTAGTTCTCACGTCTACCTGCAGAGGTAAACCATTTATACAAACAGTTTAATTAAATGTGAGGGAATACAAATTTATAAGAGATAAAATAATTCATCAGTGAGGTTATTAAATGATTTCAGATGTAATATTTTGTTTGAGAAAAGATAAGCAGTTGTAGAAAACAAAAAACACCCCTTGCTATTTCACACTCCTGAAACACCTGAAATGTGGATACAGCTTGGAATGCTTAAAACTATTTTGCTTGCTAAAGTGGGCAAGTGAAAATGATGAGATAGGATATGTGTTATGAGAAGTAGGCAGTAACCAGATTATCAAGTCTTTTTAAGACATTTTAAGAGATGTACCAAGTGGCTTTCCTGTTTTAGGTGAGATTTTTTTTTCTTTAGTGAAGTATATTGCTGCCAGATTGATACTCTTGAAAATCACGCTTGTATCTAGGACACGAATGTCCATCTAAAGGTACTGAGATTTTGAAAGATGACAAGACATAGAATAGGGGTGCTATTAGAACAGGGCAAGTTTGCAATGTCACAGCTTCTATCCTGAGACTGGGAAGCTTGTGAGTCATGTAAACCTGCCAATTTTGAAGTGGATATTCAGAGTCATCACAGTCTGAGGAAATCAGAAGACAAAGTGTGAGGCAACCACAGCCCCTCAAAGTTAAGGCAGTGCTTGGGCAACTCAGGAGGCACAAACAAGGGAAGAGAAGTTGTCTTCAATTCTGTTTATGATTAAAAGTCTAACTCATCACTCAATTGCACACACGTGGTTCAGAGGCAACACACTCTGTGAAGGATCAAAAAACTGAGTTGAAATTTGATTCGTTGAATTTGTATTTTGAGGGTAAACTATTTAAAGTCTGAATTAAACAAAATCAAAATTCAGAAACTTTAAGGAGATTATATTAAATGCTTGGGGAACAACCCACACATACTCAAACAAAGAAGAAATGGAATAACGTGACATAACTCTTCCTTCCTTCCTTCCTTCCTTCCTTCCTTCCTTCCTTCCTTCCTTCCTTCCTTCCTTCCTTCCTTCATTTCTTTCCTTCCTTCCTTCTTTATTTTTCTTTTTCTCTCCCCCTCTCTCTTTCTTTCTTTTTTCATGAGACAGGACCAGGTTACATAGGCCTGGATGGCCTGGAACCCATTGACCACACTGGCCTTGAAACAGTCAAGATCAGCCTGCCTTTGCCTCCTGAGTTCTGGAATTAAAGGAGAGCACTACCACATCCAGACTATAACCAATAATTAAGATTAAAAAATCAATATAGAGATATTTTTATGCCACCAGTGCTTTATTAAACAGAAGAGAGTATTAAAAATATGTTACCAGGAACATCAATAATGAAAAGTAAACTTCCTAATAAATTAATAAACATGTCTTATACATGATCAGAAAAATATGGCTCATTATGAAAGTGAAAATATCAGTTTTAGTACTGACAATACAACGCTTGAAGTTTAAATTTTCAAATTTAATACAAAAGAGAAAGAAAATGTCAATGAATCTGATATGGATCTAGAGGAAACCAAATACATCTGTTTGGCTAAAGGAATGTGGCAATAAAATGGCTCCTTAAGACACTGCTATACCCATAGATATGGCACAGTCATCTTCAGAGAAGCTTCCATCTGCAGAAGATGGGAACAAATACAGAGACCTACAACCAGACAGTGTGCAGAAAATAAGTAACCCTAGATCATTCATTTCTAAATGAATGTCTCCAACAAATCCCTTGATTCACGGTTCTGGGAACTCTGCAGATAAGGAGGCAGAAAGATTATAAGAGCCACTGGAGAGGAGAAACACTGAGGAACCAAGGACTTATAGACCCAACAAGACAGAGGCAGTGATACACTCATAGAGACTGTGTAAGCATGCATAGGGCCTTCGTAGGTCTAAGCCAGATGGAGCACAAATACTGAAAGAGCAAATGGATACAGCCCTCATCCTTAACCTAGATGCTATCTCCAATTGATAACCACTAGTAAGTGGAAAAAGTGGTATTTATTTCTGTATTTAACTTATTTTGCTTAATATGACTGTGGTTCCCAGTTCCATCAATTTTCTTGTGAAGAAAATTTCATTCTCATTAGAGTCTAAAGACCATTCCATTTGTTGGTATGTGGGATCTTAGACCCAGCCACTTATTGGTACTAATACTGATTGAATAACTAGGCTACTGTGGTGAATATTGTGAAAAGTGTTTGCCCGTGTGTGTGTGTGTGTGTGTGTGTGTGTGTGTGTGTGTGTGTGTCTATTGTATGCTAACCTTCCTGCAGAATTCTCCCAGAAATAATATAACTGAAGCACATGGTAATTCTGGTTTTCATTCTTTGAGGACCTCCATACAGATGTAATCATTCTGATGAAAATCTCCATGCCATCCCCAATGGTCCACAAGGGATATTTTCACAGGCAATGTACCCCTGTGCCCTACAAAGGTAACCACTCTTAAAGTGCATTACTTGCTAGAAGCCTTCTCTGAAATGGATCACTCATTCATCTGTGAATATTATATGTGAATCCACAAGTAATTTAATTATGTCCATGTTCTATGGCATAATATTCTTGGAGAATCAAGAAATATATCCATACCTATATTCACTGGTATTAAAGGAGTCACACTGAGAAACTCCGATGATATAGATGGGGCAAATTACATAGGAAAATTTCCCTTTAATATTGTGACAGCAGGGTGAGATTGAAAGATTTGGTATGGGAGCATTTAAAATAATATAATTTATATCATCTCAACAGACAATAAAGCATACTTTATGTGAAATTCAACCCCTTGTTTTACATGTGTATGTGTGTAGTGTAGTGTGTATGTCTTTTCATGTGTGTGTGTGTGTGTGTATGCATGTGTTTGTGTGAGAAGGTGGATGTCTGTCGCTGATATCATGAATCTCTCTTGACTGATTACTATGTTATTCAATAATGCAGATGCATTTAGTTGAACCCAGAACTAATCAAAATGATTCATATAGTGGAGGAATCTTGCCTTTCAGGTTCCTGTCGTGGCTTCCAAGTACTAGAAGAACATTGGGATACAACACCTTTCCATCCTTGGAAAGGGTCTTTGGATCAGAATTCAGGATTAATCAGTGAGTTCTTTGTCCATTGAAACTTCTACCCAGCCAAAAATACACTACTTTAAAAATTAGAATTATTTTTATTTTATGTCATGAGTTTCTTTCCTACATGTAATTCTGTGTACCATATGTGTGTCTGGTGCCCATGGGGCCAGAACAGAGTGCTTGATACACTCCCTGCAACTGGAATTACAGATGGTTGTGTGCTGGCATGTGGGTGCTGAGTATCCAGCTCTTGTCCTATGGAAGAACAGACAGTGCGTCTATGTGCTGACTTAACTCTCTAGCATTAAGGTCACCACTTCTTAATGGAAAACCATTAAGCAAACTAAGTATATAAAGAAGGACTCAGAAGGACAAACATGGTATGTACCCACTCATAAGTGGATACTAGATGTAAAGCAAAGGGTAATCAGGCAACAATCCACAACTCCAGAGAAACTAACTAACAGGGAAGACCCAAAAAGGGACTAGTGGACCTAGTCTCTGGGAAGGGGAAAAAGATGAGATAGCCATGAGCAAATTGGGGATGAGGGGTGGGCAATGGAGGGTAGGGGGTAGGGGATGAGAACATAAGGAAATGGGAATGTTGAACTGGAACAGGGAGGGAGGAGGAATACAATGAAAGAGATACCATGATAGAGGGAGACATCATGGGGATAGAGAAAAACCCAGTGCTAGGGAAGTTGCCAGGAGTCCCCAAGGATGACCCCAGTCTGAGCTACTGGTAATAGTGGAGAGGGTGCCTGAACTGAACTGGCTTGCCCCAAAGATCAGACCGGTGAATACCCTAACTGTCATCACAAAACTGTTCTCCAATGATAGCAGATGAAGGGATCTGCAGTCAGTCACTAGACAGAGCTCCAGGAGTCCAGTCAAAGAGAAAGAAGAGGGATTCTATGAGCAAGTGCATCAGGATCATGATGGAGAAACATGCAGGGACAACCAAACCAAACTAGAGGGAACTCAGGAATGTTGGATTAATGGATGTGTAGCCTACATGGGAATGGACTAGCCCCTTTGCATGGTAAGACCATTGTGTAGCTTGATCATCCGGGGAGACCCCCTGGTGGTAGGATTAGAATCCATCTCTGGTGCATGAGCAGGCTTTGTGGAGCCCACTACCCATGATGGGACACCTTGTGCAGCCTTGAGACAGGGGGAAGGGCTTGGACTTGCTTCTACTGAATGTGCCTCCACATGGGAGGCCTGGCCTTCTTGTGGAAGGGAGTGGGAGATGGGTTGTGAGGGGAGGCTGGGGATAAGGTGGGAGGAGGGAAGAGGGGGATCTTTGATTGGTGTGTAAAATGAATGAAAAACTTTCCTTAATAAAAAAAAATAGAAAAAAAGGACCTCAACCTTATATAAACTTGTACCAATCACCAAATTTAACAGAAAACTTGAAAGCTTTCTTTCTCATATCAGAACAATCATTTACAGCATGGCCCTGCCCTATAGTGATGTAAATCCTAGCAGAGTAATTAGGATTTATTTCTAAATATAGGACCTTACAGTCTGAAGCTTCTAAGAGAAAATGTAAAAGAAATCTTGGCATTGATTGTACAAAACTTTTATTGGATAAAATTCCAAAAGCACAGACATTGAAAGCAAAAATAGAAAAGTAAGAATATACAAATATGTAAAATATCTTTATAGCAAAGGAATTACTGAACAGAATGACAAGAGAAACATATGAAGCGAAGCAGGCAATTTATTTGCAAGCCATATATATGACAAAGATTTACCCCTCAAAATGGAAAGAGCTTTCATAACTAAAAGTAATAAATAAAAATGGAGGTGAGTAGACAGTCCTCTAAAACAAACTCTCAAATGGACATAAGAGAAAATGAGAAAGACATTCATCATTTTTGTCATCTTTCAAATTCACACTCAAACTGTAATGAAGTATTGGTTTCACACCAGTTTGCAGATCTCTTGTCAAGAAAGGAGGTTTAACAGTTGTAGAAAGGCTATGAAGAAGTTGGAGCAATTGGACAGTGTTATTGGGATTTAAAATAATACTGCATTTCTGAAATTCACTTTGAAGGATTCCTGAATGGGAACATCTGTATATTTTTCATCCATAATAGTTGTGCTTCATAGCTAAATAACTGAATGAATCATATATATATATATATATATATATATATATATATATATATATATAATCTCATGTTATTTTTGTATTATTTATAAAAGTAAAGATATGACTTTAACCAAATATCTATCAGCAGGTATGTAGATAACAAAAGTGGCATGCAGACAGACAGACAGACACACACACACACACAAACACACCTAAAAAAATGTAAGATGTGGCATACAAAAATATGGATGACTCTGAAGGACATTATACTTGTGTAGCTGCTTGGTATTCATGAAAACATTCTCTTCAGAGGCAGGAGGTGCAATGAAGTTTCTGAGGTTCAAAAAACTATAAGACTTAGAAGCTCAAAAATGTTCCTAGACTCATTAAGCCTCTTCCTTATGTTACACAAAAAGAAAACAATTCCAGTAGCAAACGAGACTGATCAAAGCTGTACATGACTGCAAGTGATGTGGGAATTGACCTCCATATAGCTTCCTTGAATTGACACACATACTAGCTTTAGGATTTTCAGTGATTTAGCTTTTGAGAATCATCTATTCTCCTGTAGCTGATGGTCAAGCAGCACTCCTGTAAGTAACCTCAACAAACTTGTTGATTCACTAATCTGAATTTGTACAGGATTTTTTTTTCTGTCTATCATTGTCCTATCCCCAGAAACAGTTATGGGACATTACAGTTAGATAAACAGTACTAGTCACACAAGGTTAAAGTAGCAATGCATGTGAAACAGCTGTTGTTGTCAGACTCCTGGAAAGTGAGTACTTACTGGTTGTCATGTCTGGATTTTTTGGAGAAATGGTGCTCTTCCCAATCCTTACAAAATTGTAGCAATAGCAATGCAAGAGAAATACATTTTACAGTCCAATTATAAAGCATTGTATCCATATTTAAGGACATGGTATTATTTGCACAATTGTCATTAACAGAGTAGTATTATATACCACAAAGTGGATAAATAGAAAATGAAACAAACAAACAAGAACAACACTAGGAAAAATTTTCATCTGAGTTATATCTGTTGTTCTGTGTCATCCTTGAGATCGCTGGTGCACTGGTCCTCAAGGGTGGAGGGAAAGGAAGCAGGGAACAGGATTCAGATGGCTGTGAGTATGACAGAGACAGCCCTCCAGGAGATGATTTCAGTGAATCAGCTCAACTTTATTTCAGAGTATAAGGAGCATGTAGAATTAGGAAGCCTAGGGACAAACCCTAATTTGCATTAAGTTGCATGCTCCTATCACAAGGCTTCATATGTGGCACCGGGGTCATATAGCAAAACTCCTAGCAAAAATCTTGGTCGCAACATGTGCAAGTATGGGAGGCTACTAGCAGGAAATGACCAAGGGTCACCCTAGAAAAATCAGGTATCCAGGCTTAGAGACAACATTCAGATAAGGTAAGTCCTCTGGACCCAGGGACATTCTCCAGATAAGGGCAAGTAGAGAGAAGGATATCTCCCTGTTACTGGGTTTCCCCACGACATCAAACTTTAGAAAAAAACTGCCAGGCTGCGATCGACTGCAATATCTGACCAGCCAGCAAGGCCTCTTCCCAACAATGTCTATATCTTTATTGTGTCGTGAAATCATGGTTGGCTGCACATGTTTAGACTCAGCAGATTTTATATGATGGGTAGGCTCATTTCCTCACATACCGTTTGGACCTCAATAAAACTATTACTCAAAGTGAAATTTTGAAAACAAGTTTTCAGAAATGAAATGGTTAACTGCTGAAACAGAGTGGGAAAGGGGGTGAAATAACAAAAAAGAGGAGAGTGATCAAAAGAGAATAAAGAAGAAAGAAAGAGAAAGAGTAACCAGGGAGGTGTTAAATATTCATTCCAGTTAAGAGACTTAAAACAAGTGAATATTCATACTGAAATTTTCAGTAGCTGTGAAGATATAAAGAAAGGGAAAACATAATACAGTAATGGACAGAATCATTTTATCTTCTTTACAGTGAGGATTGTTAGAAATTTCTTTCTTTATTTTTAGCAGTGCACTAAATATTTAACCGAGGAAAAAATTATGCAGCTGAGGATTTTACAAAGGAAGCAAAAATTCATTATCCCCCTAAAAACTGCATATACATTTCATTTTACTCGTTGGAATTCTGATTACTAGCTGAAGACCTCTGGCAGTCTATTTCCACAAACTACCCTACATCCAACCACATTATTTACATATTGTTTGCCAAAGACATTGTCTTTTACTGCAACTCTAAAAGTAAACATATTTGCTTTATTTGATTTTGTTCTTTAAAATTCTCGTGGAAACATATAACTATTTTTGTGCTCTTCAAGAGAGGTTAATAATTTTGAAAAAACAGTTGTTACTGATTTTTACTAAAACAGCATAAAAGTTGTGTTTCATGCATCACTTTTGGTGGGAATTATGAAGAATGTAATCAATACCAAAGGATGTTCAATCTGATTCTTCATTCAGTCATTATCTTAACAGAACTGATCAATTTTAGCTAAAAGTACCAACATTCATTCACTAACCTGTAGACTTCTTTCAAAATATAACTTAAATTCTATAGTAAACTTTCTTGTATAATCTATAATTCATATTTCCTTACAAAAGAAATGCCTCTCATTTACTGAGCATTGACAAATAGCCTAATTAGTTTTTTTAATATTTTTTTTAACATTGAGAGAGTAATATTGTACTCATACAGTATATCCCTACCAGAGTTTCCCATCTCTTCACTCCTCCTCACTTCCACTTCCCCTCACCTCCCTTCTTACCTAGACCCCTCCTTCTCTTTTCCTCTTCCGAAAAGTTCAGGTATCTAAGAGATGACAACCAGACAGGACAAAACAAGATACAAGACACTGTGAAAGTCCTTTTACGGAGGCCAGACAAGGTAATCCAATCAGGGAAAGGATCCCAAGAACAACTTTTTTTCTGCTAGTTTCACTTCAGATTTTAAAATTTGTCAGATATATAATTTTTTTCAATGCTAATAAAATTCAGCCTGAAAATATGTTGTTTCTGATATTATATACCAGAACTTTTCTTTTTCTTTCTCTGCATAATATCAAGTATGAACATTTTTTAATGTAAATATTTATTTATCTGATTCATTTCTTCATCCTTTGAGATAGCTGACAGGTATCTAGTAAGCTGAAATGGGAGAGCAGGTTTAGAGAATAATATTCCATTATAATCAGTTATTTCTCTTTCAAAGCATTCATATGACATAAATGTCATTTTGAAGAAATCTAAATATTTCAACCCAGCTCTGATTTGGGCAATTTAGATTACCCCTGTGTGAATTAAAGTGTTTTAGTGTATGTTTCCTTTAAAATAAGGAATATTTTTAGACAATCAATAAATAGTTAAAATGATTTCAAAATATTTAATACTGCCAGATTTTAAATTTGATATTAGTTATATCAAAAGTCAGTCCTTGTCTTTCTTAGGTTTTTGTCAACTTTACACAAACCTAGACAAATTTGTGAAGGGAGGATCCCGACTCAGGGATCACCTTCAACAGACTGGCCTATGGGCATGTCTAGGGGTCATTTCCTTGATTTTTAACAGATGGAAGAGGGTCCAGCCCACTGTGGGCAGTGACACCCCTGGGTAGGTGGTCCTTGCTTATTTAGGAAGGCAGGCTGAACAAGCAAGTGAATAGTGTTTTTCCAAGAGCTCTTCTTTAGTTCCTCCTGCCGGGTTTCTGCCTTGAATTTCTTCCCTGACTATATTCAGTGACTGGCTATGATGTGGAAGCATAAGCCAACTCAATCCTTTGCCCCACCCCCAAGTTGTTTCTGGACAGATCGTTTACCACAGCTATTATTATATATTCAATAACTAACAGTCAGAATTTAAAATGCCAATCTAGTGTCCATTCTGGGACAACCTGGAAGTACAAATATATTTATCTCCCATTTGTATGTAATAGATATTTATGTATCCATATACAAACATATAAGTGACCAAGTTACATATATACGTGTACACACACACACACACACACACACACACACACACACACACACACACACACACATATATATATATATATATATATATATATATATTAAATATTTTCAGAGAGATCTAAAAAAATCTATGCTTGCATTAGCTGAGTAGCACAGCCCTATCTGATAGGAATGGCAAAACTCATAAAGTCAGAACAGCTGTTTGACAAAGATCCAGGAAAGCTGAGCTGCATGATGATCACTGTGGCACCTTTGATTTTCATCTCCACCTGTTGCATACTTGGGGGACTTTTAATATTTGTACAGTTTAGGGATATTAGATTGATGGAAAATTTCTTATGAATCATTTATGCCTTCTGCCAGGAGTATTGCTTCTAAGCTTCTCCAGGAAAATCCTGAACATACTACCCCTCCTGCTTTTAGGGAGATATGTTTTTGTTTGGTTGGTTTTGGTTTTGGTCTTTTTCTTATGGATTCCTGAGAATTTTCCTAGCACCAGGTTTCCCCATAACCCCATAATGGCTCTCTTTATCAAGATACCTGTTTCACTGCTCTCCCTTTCAGTTCCTCCCCCAGCTCCACCATCCCTTCCCTCATGTTCTCATTCCCCATCCCCTTACAAAGAGATCACATGTATTTCCCCTTCCCAGGGCAATCCATGAATCCCTTTTAGGGTCCTTTAGGGAGATATCTTTATCTACTTGAAGTCCTTCCTTATGCCTTGGAAGTTGTGATATGCATAAAGAATCCAGAGGTCTGAAACATCTGTCCCTGTACTTACTCAGGAACAAGATTATCAAAACTAAGTAAACTTTAAAAGGTCAACAAGATTCAATGGGCTAGAGGAGATGTCCACAGATCAGATTGCAAGCCTCTTCTCACTATTCACTCAGGCAATTATGTGACATGTATGACAACAAGGTTAGATTAGCTGAAATTACCTCTGTCCTACACAGGGACTAATACTGATGGCAGAAGAATGGAGTGGAAAGATATAAAAAAATGAAATGTCAGGACCTCCTTTTCTTAGAAAAGTTAGCTCATGCAGAGCCACTGTGGTGTCATATGACCGAGGAACAACAGAACGCCAGAATTAGACATATAGACAAATTCTATAAAGATAAAAAGTATAAACATTGTATTATGCCAAAATTTGAATCATAACTGCAGCAGCTTTGGCCTGAGGACTTTTCGTGGGCACTCTGGCCATTGAGAGTTAATAATACACTGCTTGGGACACGGCAATGTGCTGCCTTGAAGATTTTGTTTTGATTTACTTTTCTTGTAGCCACAAAAGCTACTAGACTGAGAACAGGCTGTAATATGCCTCTAGATCCTTAAAAACCATGTTATGGGGTTAATGAGTAAGAAAGATAACTCTGAGCCAGGTGGTGGTGGCATACAACTTTAATCTCAGCACTAGGGAGGCAAAGGCAGGCGGATATCTATGAATTCGAGGCCAGCCTGGTCTACAGAGAGATCCAAGACAGAAACCAAAAACTACACAGAGAAACTCTGTCTCAAAAAAACAAAACAAAAAAAAAGAAAGAAAGAAAACTCTGATCATTAATGTCGAAACTTTAGGGGAAAAGTTTGGAAATGATAACTCTGTTCTGTCATAGTTATTTAATTTTGACTAAAGATGAGCAAGAGGAAGTGAAACACATGTTTCAAAATAAAATGACAGGATCTATGTTTTGGAACATGAATCTATCCCTGCTTACTAAATTCTTATAAATAAAGAAGCACTCTGGCTGCTAGTCAGTCAAGATACAAAATACTCACCACCACCATGGTCTGGCTCGCTCCTTGCTCCTCGTTTCCCCTCCCATCCCCCGCCAACTCCTTATATCATCTGCTGGGACCTGTCCAACTCCAGGGATAGCTACTGGCAGCTGAGCATCCAATTCTATGTTAGATCTACTTGAATGCAGGATGTATAGGCCATATAATTTACTTTTCTTTTCATTATTACATACAATTCAGTATTACAGCCGATTATATATTATTCATATTGTATTTAGTACTATAAGCAATCTAGAAGCGACTTAAAATGAAAAGATAAATACAAGTTATAGGAAGAATCTTTGCCATTTTTATATAGAAAGCATTAACCTTTGAAGTTTCCAGTATCTCTGAAGAGTCTTAGAAGCAATCTTTTATGAATATTTAGGTACAGGTTTTCCTCTCTTTCTGTCTCTGTCTCTTGTCTCTGATGCTCTCTCTTACTCTCTGTGTATACCACCCCACATCAAGTCCTTCTCCCTTTCTCTGTGCATGCAATTTATCTCTGATTAATATATTTTGAGGATCCCTAACACAAATCAGACTAGAGATTTTAAATCTAGTGTCTGTTCTTTGAGGATATGGTTATGCTCTATTGGATGGGCCCATGGGCATGCACATTAGGTAAAATTAATTAAATTTAGTGGGTACAATAAACAAAAATAATACAATGATGACAATGATGGTGGAGGAGAAAGAAGAAAATATGGAGTTAGGAGAAGGAGGTATTGGAAGAGCTACAGAGGTAGTTGAAGGGGCATATATATTGTCACATTCTATTGTATAGCTGTATAAAATTCTCAAAGAATCTAAGTACACAAAGAAATGAATAAAATGTCCATCTTTTTTCTTAAAAGATCCAAGCTTCACATTGATGCAAGAAAACCAGAGAAATACTCGATCATTGAGAATGAAAACCAATTAATTATGGTTTTCTTTCAAACAAGTATATTGTCTTGTCTTCAGCAAGTGTTTTCAAGAGAGAAAAACATTTACTACTTAACTGAATAAAAATATATGTTGTGCTTCCTAGAGTCTAAAACCCATAATTCAGATAGCAACGTTTATTTCATTTGCCAAATGTACACATGATGGCATCGGGTTGCAAATCTCCACTCTTTTTACATATCAACATGATGCAGATATGGATTTATGTTATTTTATGTTGGTTGTTGTGTAGCACTTACCTCAGAAGTAAATTCATTCTAATCTGGAAGGAGTATTCTAAAAGGCGGTGAAACATTCCATTCTCCAGTGAAGCTCATTTAGACTCTGGAAACTCTAGATTGTATCCCTTTAGGTTTCAGGAAAGAAAGTGAGAAACTTCAGGAAGTCCCTGAAACTGACCAGCTGCATAAGGATCACCCCTCACCATGATCAGATGAAAAGTGAAGACTGATGTGGAAATGCTGAGACCAACTGTGATGCCTAGGAAAGGCTTAAGACTATCTAAGCCTACTGAAAGAGCTAGAGACTAGCTGAATTCCTTAAAGGAGGCTAAACTCACCAAAGATACCATAGAATTGACACAAAAGAGCTGAGCTTCCTGGAAGACTAGATTAGCTGTGCTATCTCAAAGTGGTACTCTCCACCCTGCTAAGTTATGTTGAATTGTGCAATGAATTCCATTTTTTCAGTTTTCATGATCCCTGAACTATGCTGGGCAGTGTTAGATTTTGGTGATGCAAATGCTATTAAAATATTTCTCTTTCTGCAATCAACTCCTCACTCATATTACTTGTGAAATCCCTTAATGAGTTTTGCTCACTGATACACAAAGTTGGAATTTTGTGGTATTCTTACTGTGTTCTGCCATGTGTTTATTTGGGATGCCTGGATGTTTGTGTTCATGTTACCTGAGAAATAATGTTGCCTTCATAGTTGGAACTTCCTTTTAAATCTAGCAAAGCATTTGGAATTCCTGAGATTCTGAGAAAGTAAAGCACACCAAAACAGATAATTCAAAGTCTTCCAGTATAACCCCCTTGCATAGTTTTATATCCATTCAATATATATTCATTTTTCTATAAATTTTGAAGACTTTGGTCTAAACGCATGCCTAAGAGAAAGTTATAAATATTAATAAGCTCAACAAAAAGCAAGGGAAAACCTTGTGCAATGTAATAATTTCATGTTTTTCCCTGAAATGTCCAATCAGCACAGGACAGAGAATGCATACCCCCCTGAGATCAAGTGCCTTAGCCTACAGCAAGCCAGATATAAGAACAAACATTCTTTGAAGTCTCCTTTCTCATATTAAAAATTCACATACTTTCTACATTCTGCTCCATAATATATTTTTGCTTATTTTAATATAAAAGTAATGTTTCCCTCAAATCTTCAAACAAAATTGATTCTTCAAGAAGATTTACAACATTTCCAGCCAGTATAGTGTAGCTGTTCTGATTACAGATTTTACCCAGGGAAGTTTTTATTTTAAATGCAATCATCTTGGATGCTAGCCATGAGGCTTTGAGCAAATGCTTTGCCTCTCTGCCTTTATTTTCTTACCTGTAAAATGGTAACTGTGTGTCATGATAATAAATGTATCAGTGTTCTTTGATTTTTTAAACTTCTGCCACATTTTTAGATCACTGAATATTACTTGTGCCAAAATCTGAGATAAGGGTAAGATACAATAGAACTCACTATTAGAAGGAACTTCAAAGGAGATCAAGTGAGTGTCAAGAAGTACCTAACAAACACCTCCATTTCCCTAGAAGAGGAACAAAACAAAGAAGCCATTGGAATTTCGGTGATTGTGACCAAACATAGAAATCAGGTATGAGGGAAGATATGTGATCACTGTAGGACATGAAGGCCTGGAATGACAGCATAGAGAGAATATCAAAGTGGGTTGGTAAGGCAAACCTTGATCTATGGTTGTGGGTAAATTCACTAGGGCAAGAAAATAGGTAGGTAGGAAGGCCCACATAATTCCCCAGTGCCATAGGTATGAAATAAAGGCATTCTTCCACAGAAGAGAGATCCATAGTTTTCACATGTCTAGAACACAGTATTGGAGTTAGATTATACACCATCACTGTATTTCAGAAAGTAAACTCCCTTATATTGTTTCTCCTAAAATCACTATGGCATGTCCTATGGCAATGGATCTCAATGTTCCTGATTCTGTAACCCCTAATACAGTTCCTCATGTTGTTGTGAGCCACAGACAAAAAATTATTTTCATTGCTTCTTCATAACTGTAATTTTGCTACTGTTATGAATCATCATATACATATCTGATAGGCAGATGGTCTTAGGCCACCCTTGTAAAAAGGTTGTTCAACTCTCTGGTTGAAACCACTGCCCTCTGGCTATATGGAAACAGCCATAATTGGAACTGACAGCTACTTGCATAGCAGACAACAGCCTGATATGTGGGGGTTTTGTTGTTGTTTGTTGTTATTATCTGAGACAGGATTTCTCTGTGTTCTAGAACTCTCTCTGTAGAACAGGATGTCCAAGAACTCACAGAAAAGAGATCCACCTGCTTTTGCCTCCTGTGTGCTGGGATTGTGATGAGAATGCTGATGAGGATGTGATGAGCTCTCCACAATTGAGAGATTCTAGTGGGGGTGCCAGTGGGGAAGAACTCACTTTTCTTTAAGGGTCTGGCTACTGGGTGTTTGGCCGTGCTCCAGTGAGTATATGGACAACAAAAATTGGACTTTTGATTTTTTTCTTCCTTTTCTTTTATTGTGGGGTGAAGCACACAGGTGTGGGGGGGCAGATCTGGGAAGACTGGAAGTGAGTGTGATCAGGTGCATTATATGAAAATACCAATTAATCAATAAAACTATTATGTTGATAAAAAAAAGCCCCATAAGCCATAGCACAATTCCTGAGAACACAGTGACATTCAAACCTATTGGGAAAAAATGGAATCTCACAACACAAATGTAGCCCAAGTCCTCCACATTCTGTAGTGCCCCTCATTTTTGGAAGAAGTGAGTCAGCCCAAGAAGGAATTGCTGCACTCAGGACATTGGCAGTCAATGTGATTACAACCCTCCCACTTCTTTGTTTCATCAATAGGGACAACAAATTGATTGCTAGGACATGCACACCCTACAGTTGTTGTAGACAGACATTTATAACCTAATTCTGCCCCCAAATTCTCATTATAGGAAATGGAACAGAAAACTGATAACAGCAAGAGGTCAGGGAAGATAAGATTGAAACATTGTCTATGGACATGCCAGAACTACTGTACTCTTAGCAACTGCAGCTTCTTGCTTAAGTCAGTATTTAACTATGCAGGGATGGCAGACTCAGGAGCTCCCACCTCTAGTTAAGGAGCTATTTGTGGTTGATGACTTCCTGAGGAGAGTCAATTTTCTTTAAGATTGTGGCCAATAGTAAGTATGCTATGATCCAGTGAGTGGCCCTACACTCATGAGTAAATGGGCACCCCAAATTGAAATGAGTGATATATTAATAATAGCAGTAATGATAAAAGAAACTATAAAAGAAGACATCAATTTGTGGGGGGATTAGATGTTGGAGTTTACTTGAAAAGGGTTAGGAGTGGGAGTAAGTTTAATGAAAATATAATGCATATATGTATAAATTCTAAAATAACCAACAAGTATAATTACTAATCTATATGTTAAAAAAATAGAAATAAAAGTAAGCAAAATAATCATGTAGGAAAGACTAGCCAGTGTTTTATAAATGTGTGTATGTATGTATGTATGTATGTATGTTTATGTAGATACACCCTTGGGTTATAATCAGGGTGATTAAACACATTAAAGATATGTACAAAAACACATAAACAACCTTCAACATAAGTTAACTAAAACAGAAAAAAAAATCTGTACTTCTGAACTTTAAAATATTCTCTTTGTGAGAAAAACATTTTAATTGCTATGTTGCTTCTATAAAAAGTTTATTATGTTTTCAGAAAATGATTTCATCCCATATGTTGTAGAGAATTTATTCCCAAGTAGTTGTGTGGGCAAGTCTAATTTGTGGCTACTGCCTTTGATTCTCGATGTCAGTGTGAATTAAGTTATTTCCAAAGTCTTTGAGGCATGGTACCTTTTTAGTAAATAAATCTATGACATTGGATGTCATAATTTTTATTGCTCTGAGAAATGAAAAAAAAGCATTAAATCACAAATTCAGACTTTATCTCAAACTAAATTTATTGTGTGCTCTGTAGTGAATACTGTATATATTTAAGTAATTCATCACATCTTTCTAAGAAAAATTGTTCCAAAAGAGCTTGGCAACTTCCATGGCTTTTATTCTTTTGTACTTTTCCACAGAATGAAGCGTATTTTACTTTATAGGATTTTTTTCACACAAAGTTATTTCTATAAAACTTAACACAGTGGTTAAAGTGTTAGTATTCTTTAAAACATTTGTCAGATGAGTTATTTAAAGTTATTGTTGTGTCAAATCTTTAACAGGGTAATTAACAAAAGAATGATTCATTTTGGCTCATGGTTTAAAACTTTTCATCCATGAATCATTGGCTGTTTCTCCTGTGCAAAAGTTAAGAACACCATAACTAGGGGAAAAGAAAATGAAGAAGACAAAAAAGGAGGAGGAAGAGGAGGAGAAGGAGGAAGAAGAGGAGGAGGAAAGGAGGGAGGGGAAGGAGGAGGGGGAGGAAGAAGGGGAAGAGGAAGAAAAAAGAGAAGGACAAAGAGAAGGAGGAGAAAGACAAAGAGGAGGAGGAGGAGGAGGACAGAGGAATAATAATAAGAAGATATGGGAAGAATACCATGACAGGGCAAAAAATAAGTACCAAGCAAAAATTTTATATAGAGAAAATGCTTGTTCTATCAAGTTATCTGCTTTTATCTTATCTAAGTGAGCAGTCAATGGGAAGGTGTGAGCCTCATTTAAGGCTTGTGTCTGTTTAGTTAATTATCTCTGGAAATATTCTCACCCATACAAATGGGAAGTGGTGATTAATTTACTAATCAAATGAATTGAAAAGTAAAGTCAATTTTCATCACATATTAGAATGATTATTTTATATTATTTATAAATGATTTAGAAGTGTCTGGTATGTGGTACTCTAAACAGTCAGAGAACTACATTGTGCAGTCAAAAGAAATTAATAGAGAAATGCATGACTGATCAAGAAGCTGAGAGTAATTTAGGGTATCTACATTAAGGTCCCACAAACAAGTCTCAGAGAACATCACAGAAGAGAAGGGAGAATGAATCTAAGAGCCACAAGTTGGGGAGAAGTACAGTGAAATTTAGTCTATCATAATCATGATAGACTGAACAAACACCTGTGGTTACCTGCACAAAACCTATATAAGATAGGCTAGCCAAAATCTTACATAGATGGGGTAGATGATCTTTGGATCCCACCACATCCTGAGATTATACTCTCCGTGGATAGTTGTTAGAGGAGGGAGAGTCATTGTTAGGTTGGAACAACTGGTAGGTTTCCCATGTTCTGTAAATGGCTCCACATCCATGTATACATGGGAAACACTAACTGGATATAGTGAGTTATCTAGAATGAATAAATAAAAAGATAACGTAGGCTAATTGACTAATTGATTAATTGGTTAATTGATTATTTAATAACTTGTTTTGGGGGGATGGGCATGATGCAAGGATATGGGGAGAAATTGGAGAAGGGACTATGGATAGATGTGAACGTTTTCTTTTATCAGTAGATGTTTTGCAACAGCTCTGTATAAATTTTATCAGGTTTAACATCTATCAGTGTTCCAAATTACATGAAAAGTTAAAAGAACACATCAACATTGTTATCATATAATATTCAACTTATATATTGGTTCAAGAATATGTCAATAAGTTAATAAAATAAAATGTCTCAATCAAAGCCATTAGTCGTAAACATTAAGATGTCAGAAGTCAGTTTCATACCAGCCCAAATGACAGTACATAATTTAATACCTTTATGAGCAATGCATCCTTGGAGAGGTTATATACTTAACTCTAAGTTTTAGCTCTTACATGCATAAAGTCAAAATACTAGTAAAACCACTATAGTTAAATATTAATCAACAGTTATATAAAATGGGTTTATTGTAATTATTGACTTATGTTGGCAAAATTGTGGTTTTATTTCTAGCTACCACAATAATTAAACATTATTATAGATATTATAGGTTATCAGAGTAAATAACTTACATTAATTTTCCAATTTCCAGGTACATATAAAAGTAGCTTTTATGTGATACTGTATAATATCACTATATCTGGAAAGACATATTTCTTAAAGAAAAATATTTCATTGTTAAAAAATGTTAGCTATCCTTTTACCCTCCAGAAAATCATTTTTGCTCATGGAGTATCTAGGCCAATGTTGATGTCAGCTGAGCAGGATTGTGGATGCTGAAATTTGAAGTAGCCAGAGAGGGAGAATTTCAATGACAGTAACAAATCCTGATGCATGATAACTCTTTTTATAGAAATTCTCTTTTTTCTTAAATATGTGTTGATATTTAGTATCATTTTATTCATTTTGGGGGGTTATCTATGAGAAGCATATCTTATTTAATAAAAGTTCAATGGTGATATTGTATCACATCTAAAACAATTCTTTAAGTTCTGTTGCTATTCCCACTATGTGTATAATCTATGCCACTGTAGTCTTTAAACTCTAGGAGTCATTTGTAGAATTGGATTAAATTCTTCAAGCCATGGTTGATACTGATATGTTGAAATCTCCAATGATTATGTGTGTACACAATGGAATATAAAACAGCAAACCATCCCAAGAGATTTTCAATGTCCTTTCCCAGAACCATCTTCTGAATCAATAGCATTGTCTGCTATATCTTTCACAAATATGTTTCTTAAATAATAAGATGTAAAAGTAAATACAACTCTATGACCCATGGACTGTATCATCCAGCATGAAAACAACACAAACCTCAGGGAACACCTCCATCAGAACTCTTATATAGTCCATCATTAATGGTGATCCATAACTTTTTTGGAAAATAAATCTTAATCTAGCACAATTCCAAACAGCATTGTAAATATCTTTCCTTATATCCTCAGATAGTTTAACTCTTACTCCTCATCCAAGAAGTTTCTTTATGCAGAAGATGGAGACCATTACAGAAAGCTAAAACTGGTCAATATGACGAGAACAAATTACCATGTTGATGCATCTACAACATAATCCCCATCTACAGTTGATACATCTACAACACAATCCCTAAACCTAAGACTTAGGAACATCACAGAAGAGGGGAAAGAATGATTGTAATTGCCATAGGACTGGAACATCTACTGTGAGACAAAGTTTTTTGTACATGAAAGGTAGTTGCACCCAGGCATCTCAACAATATGGCTTCCAAACTAACATCTGCACAGTGATGACACAAATTGGTATGCTAATATGGATGAGGAAATTTCACAATGCCCTAACCTAGATGAATAACTATAGGTAATTAAATGCTGCAAAAGAGGAAGAGTTAGTATTCACCAGGGACAAATCCCCTGACAGTGTTTCCAGTCCCAAGTGGTGAGCCCTAAACATGTATCCATATGAGCAACACTAAACAGTCTCAGAGGTTGCATTTATATATATATATATATGGTTATCTCTATGTATATAACAATTATAGTTATAGAGGAGGAGGTTATGAATTAGATATGAATTGTGAGAAACAAGGCAGGATTTTGAGGAGGAAGGGAGATACAAATAATTTAATAAAGTATTCATGCATGAAATTCTCAAAAATGAATGTTAAATAAATAAAAGAATATCATTTTACTGAGCACTAAGTATTTACAGTATACTTGTAATAATTAACCAGAAAGTCTTATAAGCATAGGCCCAAGAGGGCAAATAAATACTTTAGTTTAGCTAAATTGACATAGTATCAAGGTACCCTCTAAATATTTATGTTCACACTCATAGACACATATTGTTCTCATGGATAGTAAGTCAACTGCAATAAATGCAGAGACTAATGGCTATACAAAGGGCTAAAACTAGTGACAGACAAATTCTGATCTCCAAACATACTATCATGTCATACATTTACCATCTAATCTAAAGCACAGGGAGCATTATGGAAGAATGAGCAGGAATAATGTAAAAGCAGAAGGCTAGGTAGAAGGGCTGTGAAATGCCACCTCCTCAGTACGATATAGCCATTGCAATCATGCCATCACAGTGGTTACAGATGCCTGTATTGGTTCTGCACAAAATGGACATGAAAGATGGAGGTTCTCCAGGGGTCCCATCCCTCACCCCTGATCTATTGGCCCCTTGATGTGTGTGTGTGTGTGTGTGTGTGTGTGTGTGTGTGTGAGAGAGAGAGAGAGAGAGAGAGAGAGAGAGAGAGAGAGAGAGAGAGAGAGAGATCATTTCCTTCAGTTATCTGCACACCCATTGTTGAGCCCAACTGACTCCAATGTGTAGTTCCAATCCAGTGTCAACATAAATGGCCCTAATTAAACTTAATGAATTTTTAAAGCAACCCAAAACTCATCAATCTGAACAGGGCTTTGATGGGAGGATGGGGATCAGTGCTTAACAGAAGTGGAAAAGAGATAAGAGAGAGTGTGGGGAGGGAATAACCAGAATGCATATACATTCACAAAAGTGTATTAAAACAAAAACAAAAATTGTCCATACTATTTATATCACTATAAATATTTGAAAGCCAAAATAACCCATGGTTCATGTTATTTCCATTTTGAAGTTACTGATTGGCTAATACTGAATAAACAGACAACTTTTTTTCTAGTATTATCCCATATGATGGGAAATATTTAGTAAAAAGTATCTAAGTTGTGTTGGTAGAGACAGCCAGTTTTTCATATCACACCCATTCTTGTGGTGAATTGTTCATACCCTTTTTTCTAAAATCAATTAAAAGAGATTGATGATATACTGAGTTGTTGCTAATTGTAAACCACTTCTTACACATATTAAGTTATGATATACTGCAGTTCTAAATTACCATGTAAACTCTTAAGAAATTATTGAAGTTATTGAAACATTCCAAGCTTAGGAGGTTTAGTGAAACATGTCATAATGAAACATTAATTCCTCCAGTCTTAACTGTTCTACTTTCCCTCAAAGTGCAATTTACCAAATCCATTAATAAGCTGCAACACTGATTTTCTCTAATCCAGTATGATCGCTGAATTTTTTAAAATGTTTTTCCCCGTTCCTTGTTGAAGAAAATATTCTAAAACAGGCCATTGTAATATTTATATCTTATGTAAGTCTTATTCATCCAACATTTTAATATTGTATTTGGTGTATCTCTCTAACTAACATTTAAAATTATCTCCTCATGTTTAAGGTATAAAATATTTTTGTTGGTTAAATGGCCAAGAACAAGGACTTCTACAAAGTGCGAGGAATATATAAAGAATACATTGAATATGCTTTGATCATGGACAGTGCAGTTTGCAGGACTGCATCTCCACTCCCAATGCCAAGTGTACATGTATACTTCAAAATTATTTGAGTCAATGAGTAGAAGAAAATAAAGTCAGTAATATTTTTTTTTAAAAAAAGATTAAGGCCTGTATAAGGATTCCAATCCAAATATTTCCTTTGCTACTAAGGAATGAATATGAGAACATAATTAATTGTGCAACAAATTTCCCAACTTGAAAATGGCAAATCTTGATGTATAAAACTACTGTGATGGAGAAAATGGTACAGATTTCTATCTTAAATAAATGTTTAAGAAACAACAAAGATCCTGATTCACACCAAGACTTTATTCATTCCATATAAGATGAGTTTATATGGAATTTATTGATTCTATATAAAATGCTCAAGCTAGCAAGATCTAATACTGAGAACATAGAACAAATGGAGCAGCAGCTCTGGACCATATTTTATAGTGAGGTACTGGCAAAGAATTTTTCCCATGATGTCTTTCTGTTCTAAGATATTGTCGTAATGATGAATATGTAGAACTAGTTAGATTTCTAGTAGTCATAAGGTATTGAATTTCTAATTTTAAAATCCTAAGTTTTATAGGTAATCACAATCAAATTAAGCATGAATTATTAACCATCTACTATATTTGTTCTTTTCCAAAATTATTTTGAAAATAATTTGAAGAGGTAATGTTTAAATTGTAACCTTAAAGAATGACAGAAATTTCAAACACATAAGGGTGTTATTTTCAAGTAATAAGGTAAACTTAGTTGCAGAAGAAAGAAGATGTAATGGTTTGAATCACTTTCCAGTACCTCTGTCAAAAGTTTAAATAATCAATATGCTTAATTCAGTATGTTCATTGCAGGTGACTCAATGTCTGCTGCAAAATCAATCGTTTGGGACATGTCTGCTGGAGATATGCAAGAATATATAAGTTACTTTAACTTGAATATCATTGTATTCAGTTAGCACTGAAAATCTAGGAAGGAAAAGCTGACAGAGATCAGTTTCCTTCAAGTGCTAGGAAGTCTGGCATTTAATAGAAAAAGAAATGATAAAAGCAGTGTTCATTGGTAATGAATTCAAATAAAGAGTAAGTAAAACGTTCCTTTCCTAACCCCATTTCCATTATTTATAAATCTAAGATTCTGCCTCAGAATTTTCAATAAAAAGTCTAAAGAACATTGGATTGAGAACGGAAACAGCGTGTACTGAGAATGCTGCATTTTGCTGGAAACACCACTGCCACTCCCACCATCCTCCACTCAGCATATCCCACCATCCTCCACTCAGCATATCCACGACAGCAGGAGATCCAGAAAAGGAAATGGAAAAACTCAAGTTGGAAAGAATTTCTAAATCAAATGTCTCCAACCTCTAAGGGGTTTTGTAATTCCCTACTTTGCCTTCTCATTTCAAGACACACCTTGACATGAGAAATCGAGGCTGAATCAAGTTTCTTAACAATACTGAATGACTCTCTTCATTGACCCACATCACACTCACTTATATTCTGCTGAAGGAAGGACATATGTGGACATGTTTATCTTACCAATTGGCTCTAGGGTTATGCCCATGCAGGTTAAGAAAGGGTATATTTGTATAAAAATGACATATTGTGGCACATTAAATATCATTTTGTGATTTTGAAATTTATGTAGAAAATATACCTAAAGAATGACACTTTATCTAAACAAAATGTATCAATTTATTTAAATGGCTGACTCCTCAGATTCACTGACAAAGAAATCACATGGGTGACGAATGGAGCTGCATATATAGAAATTAGGTAAAATAATAATTCTAATTCAATATATCTACTGACTATGAGAATATACTCTCTCAGATATGAAAAAGCTAAGATGAATTTTAGCACAGTCTTAATAAAAACACATTCAAAGACATGTGTCATAACACATTAAGAGGTAAAACAAAATAATTCTTCCAAGCTGGCATAAAGTGATCATTATCAATGTTCATAAAAAATGATAATAAATTTAATTTAGTAGTAATGTGAATGTGACTAAAAACAAGGTGTCATAGAAAAAAAATAGTCAAGTATGTAATACTCCACAAATTTAATAGATGGAATCTGGATGCATTTTTTATGCTAATTAAATCAAATTTGGTAATGAAAGTGAACAATGCATAAAGAAAATAATGGTGTGCTAATGTTTCAATATGAAATGAAACAGAAAAGATAGAATGCTGCTAATCTGAAAACAGTTTAAGCATATTTAGAAATCTCAGTGTTCAATAGACATAGACAATAATAATTTATATCCATTTATAAGTAGTAGAATTTTCAAGTGACATTGGCACATTAATAAATCAATTCTGTATTATGCACTCAGAATTATTCACGTTAATGATTAACAAATATCAAGTAGATGTGAATCTGGCATTGACGAAAACACTGAGAATGTGTAAACATGTGTCAAATACTACTGCTGCTGGTTGATTTATAGTAATCTAGGAAACCAGTTCTCTAGTAGGATCAGAGCAAAAAAAGAATCAAGCTAAAACATAACTGTAGTCCTCAACCCTTGTCAAAGAATCATCGTGTGGTAACAGATGGAGACCTCTACAGAAAACCACAATCAATCAAAATGCAGAGTCATGGAACCTAGTCACAATGAATCCACTACAAGACACTACCAAACTTAAGGCTCAGGGACCTTTGATGAAAAGGGCTTGGAAATATTGTACGAGCCAGAGGATTAGGGAGCTTCCTGAAGGATTGTGTCTCTAATAATGTCAGAAGCTAAACCAACAAAATCTCACCAACATGATTGCTACCTTAGATGATCAAGAACAACAGTCATGACAAAGTGGACAGGCAAACGACCACAAGGTTTCAGTGCTACACAAAAAAATACAAGCAACTAATGAATACTGAGAGTGGGAGAAACTTTATTTCCCAGGTAGAAGCACACTAATTAATTATCAAATATCTCTGTAAATATACCAATGAGTAATATTATACCAACTGAGCAGGTTATATTTAGAAATATATGATTATGACAACAATTAATGAACAAAGACAGCATGAATTTGAAGGTGAACAATGAGGGGTATATAAGAGATTTTGAGAGAGGAAAGAGAAAGGAAAATGATGTGAATATATTCTAATCTCCAAAATAAAAGGAAAAAAGGAAAACAATAATTAATGCAAACTCAAATTTACAGAATCAGATGAGTAATTTTTAAAAATTTTTGAAATGAACTAAAATACTGACAGGTTTGGTTGTGAATATAATCAGAGCTTTGAAGTTTTGCCTAGGATATTCTCTGTGTTCCTATTCAGTGAAATTATTGTACTTGATATGGATGATTATTTTAAACATCAGGAGAATATAAAAGTCTATCAGTAAAATTGCACCTTTTGATGATATTTTATTTGTGCTTTAATAAATAAAGCTTGCCTGGAGATCAGAGGAAAAAGCAAACCATTATAAGTAAACACAAAAGTTATGCAATGTTAGCACACACCTTTAATCCTATCATTTGGCAGGCAAAGATCTGTCTGGATCTCTGTAAATTCAAGGAAACAGAGCCAGGTGTGGTGGCACACGCTGTATATTCCAACACTAGTTAATCATGGAGGTATGGAGGTCTGTACAGACAGACAGGAAGTGACAGAGTTGGGCAGGAAGAGGAGGTGATGTAGCTGGACAGAGAGAGCATTCAAATGGCAGAACAGCAAGGCATGTGGGTGTGGGTAGACAGGAAGGATCTTGCCTTTGGAAGCTGAGGTATCTATGAGGAGAGGTTAGCTTGTGGCTGTTTCTATCCTTCTGATCTCTCTCAGGCTTTAACCTCTGTGGTGATATTTTATTTGTACTGAAATGTTATTTTAATTTTATGTTAATAAATAAAGTTGCCCTGGGGTCAGAGCTATTAGAGCCATAGTAAGAGCGTGGTGGTTAGAAGAGCTAGGTAGATTTCTGTGTGTTCAGGGATACAGCCAGTATTGGAGACATACGCCTTTAAGACCTGGAGGGCGGTACTTACAGGCAGTGATGAGGCAGTCATGTGGTTGGGTTTACAACCAATGAGAAGGCAGAACAGAAAGATTATTTAAACAGGGACACAGGAAGTACCTCTCTCTCTCGGGGAAGCTAGGAGCACTGCAGGAGGTAAGATTTTATCTCTGAGCTCTGACCTCTCGGCTTTTCTCTTTTACCTTGGCTCTGTGTTTCTTATTTTAATAATACGATTGGTTACATCTATAACTGCTTTAAGCAAGCAGCTCACAGTCCAGCCTGAGCCCAAGCAGACCTGGGCCGGGACTAGGGAGCCGGCTGCTCCGGCTAGGGAGCCGGCCCCAAGCAGTTTTTAATGGATTCTTGTCACGTGGGGCGCCAGATGTAGATGTAACCAATCATATTATTAAAATAAGAAACACAGAGCCAAGGTAAAAGAGAAAAGCCGAGAGGTCAGAGCTCAGAGATAAAATCTTACCTCCTGCAGTGCTCCTAGCTTCCCTGAGAGAGGGAGGTACTTCCTGTGTCCCTGTTTAAATAATCTTTCTGTTCTGCCTTCTCATTGGTTGTAAACCCAACCACATGACTGCCTCATCACTGCCTGTAAGTACCGCCCTCCAGGTCTTAAAGGCGTATGTCTCCAATACTGGCTGTATCCCTGAACACACAGAAATCTACCTAGCTCTTCTAACCACCACGCTCTTACTATGGCTCTAATAGCTCTGACCCCAGGGCAACTTTATTTATTAACATAAAATTAAAATAACATTTCAGTACAAATAAAATATCACCACAAACCTCTATATCTGGCTCTATGGGTTTTTTAATTAATTAATTAATTAATTAATCAATTAATTAATTTTTATTTAATAAGATTCATCTATAGCACCTGGACTGCTCTGTACTTTTTATTATTATTTACTTAATAAGATTCATCTAAAGTACCTGGACTTATATTCTGGATTATAGCAAACTAAGTCTTTCTGTCATTTACTCAGGTCTAGGATAACCTAGAAATAATCCAGAATCACAGTGCCATCTAATGGGAAGGGTCCTTTCCAAACACATTGGTTCTGACTAGAACTCATCAAAGTGTTAAGCAATATGCAAAATAACTATGCTATATAAAATTACTATTCACCTTATTCATAAATACACATTTAATACTAATGATTAAATATACATTTTATTGTGATTTTTATCCTTTGGGATAGGAGATTTCTTACACTATTAAAAAGTCAACTAAGTAATAAATGAAGCAGTTCTTGGTGCTGGCCTCTGGCAGTGTAGTTTTAGAACTTTTACTAGCTTAAAACATGCAATCTCATCATTCAAAGATTTCTTCTTCCATCTCATCAGTCTTGTGTTTTTTAAATCTTTTTTTCTTTTTGTATAATACTATATATGATAAAGACAATGCTGCATAATTAATGAAGTTAAGATTTATTTTTACATTTTTATTTTTAATTATTAAGAAATTTTCTATTTATTTTACATATAAACCATCGATCCCTCTTCCCTCCCTCCTCTCAGACCCTAGCCATCTCCCACAACCCAACCTCTACTCCCACCTCCTCCAAGGCAAGGCCTCCCATGGGGAGTAAGCAGAGCCTGATACACTCAAGTGAAGCAGGTCCAAGTCCCTGTTCCTGCACCAAGGTTTTGTAAAGTGTTCCACCATAGGCAGTGGGCTCCAAAAAGCCTGCTCATGCCCTGTGGATGGATCCTGATCCCACTGTCAGGGAGCCCCTTAAGCAGATCAAACTACACAACTGTCTTGCCTATGCAGAGGGCCTAGTCCAGTCCCTTGGAGCCACAGCCATTGGTCCACAGTTCATAAGTTCCCACTAGTATGATTCAGTTGTCTCTGTAGGTTTCCCCATCATGATCATGATGCCCCTTGCTCATAGAATCCCTCTTCCCTCTCTTCAATGGGACTCCTGAAGCTCTGCCTAGTGCTTGGCTGTGGATCTTTGCATCTGCTTCCATCAGTTATTTGATGAAGGCTCTGTGATGACAGTTAGGGATTTCACCAATCTGATTACCAGGGTACGATTTTTTTTTCACACAATCTGTGAAGAATTCCTTTCTTTTGAATACGTGACTTAGAAAATAACCATTCTATAGTTGATTCATAGTGGAATAAAGCTCTGAGATTGCAGGTCACAAATGTTGAGTTAAATCTAGATACTGAGAGCCATGCAATTTAACTTCGGCTCAACAGCACTTACATATTTAAAGAAGGCAACTGAGTAAGAATGAAAGTAGAAAATCTATTGGAAATATTTCTATTTCTGGTTATTTTTTCTTTATAATTTGTATTTTATAATACCTTATAAGAGTAGCTTTTGAAAGACAGAAATTTATGGGGCTGGAGATTTGTATTTTATAATACCTTATAAGAGTAGCTTTTGAAAGACAGAAATTTATGGGGCTGGAGAGATGGTTCTTCTGATATGAAGACTTGTTCTTCTCATAGAGAACGCAGGTTCAGTTCCCAGCGTCCTTGTGGTGGCTCACAATCATCTGTAATTCCAGTTTCAGTCGACCTGATGCTTTCTCTGTCCTCCAAGGCTGCTATATACTTATGGTGCCCATAAGTACACTCAGGCATGAACATATGCACACAAAATAAAGTGAGTAAATATTTAAATTTAATTTGATAAATTTATTTCTCACAGTGACAAGATTTGGGAGGTCCAAATAATAGCCCTGTAGATCAGCAAAAAGTATACATGCATCAGATTTTGGTCTTTTTTCGCTAAATCTTCATAAGTGAAATGTAACATGAATCTTAAAAGGTCTTATTAATAAAAACAAACCCGGAGTCAGGTATTGGGGTGAATGCTGAAAGATCAGAGAAGCAGAACAAGCTACAGCTAACCTCACCTTGCCAACTTCTCAGCCGATCCTGTTTCCTCAGACTTCAAGCCTCTGAGTTGTCTTCAGAATGAATCTCAGCTAAACTGCTGCTAAAAGCCTAAAAGCTTAACAGGACTTAGTTCCTGGTCCTCATGCCTTACAGACCTTTCTGCTTCCTGCCATCACTTCCTGGGATTAAAGGTGTAAGTCACCATGCCTGGCTATTTCCAGTGTGGCTTTGAACTCACAGAGATCTGGATAGATCTCTGTCTCCAGAATGCTAGGATTAAAGGTGTATGTATGCCACCATTTTCTGGCCTCTATGTCTATCTAATGGCTGTTCTGTTCTCTCACCCCAGATAAGTTAATTAGGGTGCACAATATATTGGGGGACACAATATCACAACAGTGAAAAGATTAGAAAACTTGCTATATTCAATTTTACAGGACTACTATTATCAAATTTTCCCTCAAAATGGCCTCTGACTTAACGATCATATACCAGAGGTTGATGGAACTATGCTGTGTAATTTTTCAGTACATAAAAGCTTTTGACCATATCACATTTTGTGTGTCAAACACCAGAATTTATTTCAATGTTTCTTTTTTATCTTTAAAATATAGAATTCTGTCATAATTACCTTTAAATTTTTATTTAATTCTTTTATTTTATCAACCAAAGTTAATAAATATTATTTTCCACATTTCCACTCTATTCCCATAAAGAAGTCTCTTTATGTGCTATTAGAGATGGCTCAGAAAATGAGAGTACCTGCTGGGAATCATGAGGTCTTCAAATTCTAATTGTCTAGAACCCATTTAAAGGCATCAGAATGGGACCCATCTAGGGCTCTACATATATGTGACAGTCAGGATGTAAAATAAATAGATAAAAATAATAACCAAATAAAAAACTAGGCAGCAGTGACTTTTGAAATGACTGTAACCCCAGTGCTAAAGAGATGCAGAGCAAGGAGAGACACAGGGCTGGTGATAGCCAAGCTAGTTTCACACTCATTGAGAGATCTAGTCTCAAGGGAATGAAGCAGAAAGTCATAGTACAGGGCACTAGACAAGCTCTACACACATAGGCGGCAAAGGTACACATGATTGTGTGCACATCCATGATCCACAAACACAAATAACACTCACTAGACTCAGTGGCTTGTAAGAACAACAGCAAAGAATATGAAATTCAAAAAGGAATGTGGGAGGATCTATGAACAATTGGAATGGTGTGAAGAATTGATCTACATACATTGTATTTATACACATATTTACAAAGAATAAATTAAAAATTGTGGAAGAAAATCTTTTCCAAATAAGTATAGTCTGCCACTTATTACTGTATGAATTCTTATCTACCTACCCCAGACTACCATTATTTCTCAGAAGGATTGTCAAAAAACAAACAAACAACAACAACAACAAAAAAAAACCTCCTGTTAGTCTTGATGTAAGAAAAGACATTTGGGGTTTCAGGGCCATGGCAGTTCTCTGAGACCTCAGGTTCAATCATCAGCACCAGGGAAAGGAAAGGGAAAGAAAGAAGGAAATGAAAGGAATAAATTTGAATTTCTGTTCTTTTCATTGGACAAACATGTGGGTTCCCTTTACCATCTCATCTGTTTTCTTTCACTATCTAGTATGTAGAGGAAGCCCAGTAGTCGTCTCTTCCTTCCAGCTCTTAGTAAACCAAACATTGCCTGTGTACTGCAGTTCTGCAATGTTTCAGCTGGTATAACTAAGGATGCAGAAGGTACCTAACTTCTATCTTTTTTACTTCTCTATAAAAATTTAATATTATGTGGTTTCAAGAAAATGAAGTATCTCACCATACCCTTGGAATATTCTTTAAAAAGTAAGAATTCTATTCTCATATTTTTTCCTAAAGATTACCAATAGTCTATAATTCAATACTATACTATTTCCAGTTTATAGGAATAACATTTCCAATCATTGCATGGCAGGAGCCATGAGACTTCTTTGAGAAATAGGGCCTGAGAATAGCACAAATGGCTCTTGTTGTGACATGGCACTGGAGACCATGCTCTACTTGGCAAGGACCAAGTAACTATGGACAGTTTGCTACATAATTCTGAGCATGACCCTGGAGCTTGTGTGCTACATGTTCTTCTTGCTTTCACTATGCTAGCCATACTGCTGGCCTGAATGAGTCATAGTAGGTCCTGAAGTTTAATATTGCATATTTGTATAACTGTTGTGGAAAGAATAATTTTAACGATAAGAGCTTTAAAATGCTATTAAATAGATGGTATCAGGAGTTATTGGGAATATTCAAGGAACAGAGAATGAAACAGAATCACAGGAATACACTATTTCCTCATTTCTAATAGCTGTGCAAATACTCTAAGAATGAAAGGAAGATCAACATTAGGAAAAGGGACAAGCAGTGCCAACTATTAAAAATCCCCTGGTTATGTTGCCTATAGGATGAATGGAAAAACCTACTATGCCTCCAGAGGAGATAGATTAGTACAAAATGTAGAATGGATTGTGCTGTGGGATGTTCTGTATGGCAAATGTGTTAATAAATAAAACACTGATTGGCCAGTAGCCAGGCAGGAAGTATAGGTGGGACTAACAGAGAGGAGAATTGAGAGAACAGGAAGGGAAGGGAGAGACTGCCTGAAGCTGTCACCAGGACAAGGAAGATGTAAGGTACCAGTAAACCACGAGACATGTGACAAAGAATAGATTAATAAAAATGGGCTGAATATAAGAGTAAGAGCTAGACAATAATAGGCCTGAGCTAATGGCCAAGAAGTTTAAATAATATAAGCGTCTGTATGTTTATTTTATAAGTGGGCTAAGGGACTGCCAGGGCTTGGCAGGACCTGGAGAGAAAACTCCAACTACAGGATTGATCTAGCTTTGGCCAGTAAGTTGATCATGAGAACGCAGTACCTGCCAGATGGTACAAATATAAATATTAGCCACAAGAGACAAAACTGTTCCTCACTCTGAATGATGCTGTAACTGCATGTGCTGCCAGCTGAGCACACTGTCCAACCTATGGGTCTGTTTAGCTAGAATCCTTTCTAGCTTGCAAAATTGTTTATGCCTCTGTTTATGACAGAGATATAGATTAAAAAAAGGTAATGGCTACCTGTGGGAGAGTTAGGAGATGGAAGAGAAAAGAGGCAAAGAACAAACTGGTAACCATTTTTAGAAACTTAGGAAGTGATAACTGTCAAACTGTTCATGCAAACAACTGAAACTGTACAAATAAAAATGGCTCAAGATATCTGGGGCTACTTGTTTGAATGACAACAGGTGGTTGCAATCTGTTCATGGTGCCAACTCAACATATCCATCCCAGGACCACAAATCCATCTGGAGCAAGACCTACAGCAATTGTATTCCTTCTTTCATTGTAAATATTCAATTACATACTATTTAGTTATAATATTTCTCTTTTAAAAGTAGAATATTGTATTATACAGATGTTTATGCTAATTTGGACCAAGAAGAGATGTAACTTCTCAGAAGGTCTGAAGGAAAGATGGTAATTGCTTTATTGTCTGGTTATGAAGAATATTTGCTAATATACACTTAAAATTTAAGTAGAGGAAAGGAGAAAAGAGAAATGAAAGAAGAAAGGTTCAAAGAGAGGCTCAACTAGATACAGGGAGGACATAGGAAGATATGAAGTGGTAAGAGGTCTAAAGATGGGATACATAAACAGCATTAAGTAATTGTGGAAAACATTTGGGTAAGTGCAGGCAAAAACTAGGTTTACTAGGCTTACTATCAGTGGGGCCATCAGAAATATATGTATTTTGTTTTTTGTTTCTTTTTTTAAATTCTCTTCTTCATTTTACCATTAGTGTCATGCCCATAGCAATAAAAGTGGTTCAAATTGCAAAATTTGTCATCTTGACATGCAATTTTCTAGGCCCATTTTGCAAAGCCATGCTTAAGTTGTGAAGATATTTTAGCATTAGAATACATTGTCTGTGGTGATTAATTGATATTTATCTTAGGTTATATATTTCCTTCTTTTAAACCTGAACCAGTTTACTAGAGTTTCTATATGACTAGGATAAAATTTGTTTAATAGAAATTACAATGTTTAATGTTGGGGAAATAGTTCCATTCTTAAGAGTACTTATTGCTCATCTAGACAATGTTCAGCTCCAAACACACACACGTGGTGACTCACAACCATCCATCACTCCAAATCAAGGGTTCAGACATCCTTTTAGTACCCAAAAAGCATGAAATACGCACATGGTGCACATATATCCATTCAGGCAAAATACTCATTCACAAAAATAAAATATTATATTTAAAATAATTGTCAATCTTACATGATATAGCAGTTTCCTTAGACTCAGAAAATCCTGGGGGAAGACTCTGGAAGAATCAGAAAGTAATAAAGGGAGTCCCTGTAAGACTTAGTAATTACTCAAGAAGCAGACAACTCACAAGTATTAGGAATTCCTTAAAACTCTATAGGTTTCATTGCCCCCAAGGTTATATAAACTATAAAAAGTGTTGAGGAGGGAATATTCACTGATTTATATAGTTGCCACAATTTGTGCAGAGAGCTTCAGGCTTCTGGCTTTTGTGAGTATCACCTATGCTAGCTAGTGTGGGCTTCAGTGATGTAATTGCTTTTGAGATGTCCATGCTAGTTTAGTCAAGCCCTCATCCTAACTCCTATAAGGAACCCCAATAAAGTCATTATTTACTAAGCTGGATAATCAGTATGAATAACAATATGGATTATTTTGGTTCAGTTATTGTTCAGTAACAGCCAGCAAACTATCAGTAACACATTTCTCATTCCTGATTTCCTTTTGTAACAGATCCATTGCAGAATATGACTCTTAGTGATAGAACCTAGTATTAGTGGTTCTTGATGCTCAGTAATGAATACAATTAAGTATTATGGTATCATGGTGGGTTTTTTTCTGTCTGACCTTGAAATGCAACAGAGTAAATTATATATTTATTCATTAATTCAGTTTTTTTATTATGTGAGTGTCTGTAGAAAAGAGAAAACCCTTGCATGTACAGAAAACATACATATTTAAAATAAGGTTTATCATGAAGATTGTATTACACTTTAACAAACAATAAAACAGAGGAAATCACGGTTAATTTATTTAGATTAGTCTGAATTAGCGTTAAAAACTGTGTATGTATTTTGGTCATCAAAATGTGCATTCAACATTTATTTCACTTTAAATTTAGAATGATTCTATAAAATATTTCCCACTTATTAGTTTCCCAAGCTGCCATATAAATGATGATGATAAATATATTATTTCTGGAGCTGGTTACAAACATTTTTTTTCTGTAAGAACATGGTTTATAGTGATGACAGCTGTGACACACTGCCAACATCTTACAGGTTCATTACAGCAGCAATTTTTCAGGTAGGAAGATGAGGAATAGAGATAAAAGATAGTGTGAAATGAGGAGAAAATAGCCTCACCATTTATTTTGATACACGGTTTCATAATGGGAATTATTTTTCAAGCTACTCCCCTGACAATGAGTGTGAAAATGTACTATTATTTCCTCTTGGGACATTGAATTCTAAAATTTTACTGTTTTAAAGTATGGTTCAAATAATTATAAATTTTAAAGTATTTCAGGTTCAATTTCTTAAGATTCCATATATTTTAATACCATATTAAAATGGAGAATTTGCTTTTCCTTTCCTTTACATTTTTGGAACTTCATGTTATTTAGAAATTCTATACTGATTGCAACTGTTTAATGCATAAATCAATACTATGCTTCTCATTAGATGCAAAGTTATTAGTATTTATTTTTGTCTAAGTCAATAGAAAAACTGGCATCGTAACAGAGTTTACAGTTTTTGATCACTATAGCTTTACAAGCAGAGCATATGCCTGAAGTCCAAGCTACATCTTTATAATTAGTGCCTGTTCAAGAGAGAAGTAACAATGGGATCTGTCAGCAGACATTCAGTTGTCTTCCCTAGCAATCCTGGAAAAATGTGATTGTTAGTGGCTGTGAGAACCTTGGGGTAAATGTGACACTTGGAGCTGCTCTCACTCATATGCAGTTTAAAAGAAGCTAGCTGAGCTAAACCTGAAGTCAACTCAAGGTCAGTAGTGATGAATCATTGAACAAAATATCTTCTGTCCTTGTACAATGAAACAGAACAGAATGAATAAATGATAACAGTTTGCTTTGTTAAAGTCACCCTGACTTGGTTCCAAATATTTTCAAGTAGGCAAATCCCAACTTAAGTTACTATGAAGAACACTCCAGACATCAAGATAAAACATCCAGTACAAACAGGTAGAATGTTGTGATGAAGACAGCAATTAAAGTCAACTGCATGTCTCATAGTGAGAACAGGATGAATGAACACATTATAAACCAGCTCTCATAATGTTGATTTCTTTACACATTGGTGATGTAGTTCAAGGATGTTCTTAATTCTGTAGTTTCCATGTACACTTAGATTTGCCTGCTCTTTAAGCCAAGATATTATATAATATACAGGACACAGTAAAATTCATAGGTACAAATGTTAACATAACCCTTCTTCATTACAAGCAGAATAAATATTAAATACTGTAGTTTTACTTTTTTGTGTTCTGCTGTGGATATCATTCTATATAAATAAAACACTGATGGCCAGTGACCAGACAGGAAGTATAGGCGGGACAAGGAGAGAGGAGAATTGGGAAAACAGGAAGAAGGGGAGAGACACTGTAGCCAGCGCCAGGACAAGCAGCATGTAAAGATGCTGTTAAGCCACCATTCACATGGCAAGGTATAGATTTATAAAAATGGGTTAATTTAAGATAAAAGAACAGTTAGCAAGAAGCCTGCCACGGCCATACAGTTTATAAGCAATATAAGCGTCTGAGTGATTATTTTATACGTGGATTGTGGGACTGCGGGGTTTGGTGGAACCTGGAGAGAAGCCCTCCAGCAATAGTGTTCTTTAATTTTTATGTTTGAGTTCCTTATAATTCATTAAAATGAACACCTAAAAATATAACAAGTTGATTTTTTATGTACAGTTAGCAAGATTTCTTTTGATTAGTAGTCCACTAAATGATTTTTGTTTAAAAATGGCTTCTGTTGTGATAGTATATTCCAAAAGTCCCAGTATCTTGGGAACATGGTAAAGGAAGGTTGTAAGTCCAACACCAATCATGCTTACATAGTGGGTTCAAAGTCAGCCTATTTGAATTCATGTGATGCTGTCTCAAAGTATGAGAAGTTACTAGAGCTGGAGATTCAGCTAATAACAGAGCACATAACTGGAATGTATGAGGCAAAACATTAAAGCTTTAACAAAAAATAGAAAAATATCTTCTGGATAAAACTCATTTATGGTATCCATATAGTATTTTTATCCTTAAAATTTGAGTTTTAGGTAAAAAACCATTATTCTTTATTCATTAGTTAACAGAAAATTTAGATAGTCTTAATACAATTTTTAAGTTAACCTCATACAGGGAAACTTCTGTCTATCTGTATTTTACAAATTTAAATGTGGTTTGGTTTGATTTTAATTATATGTTTTGACATTCTGAGGCTCTGCATAGAAATATTTATTGTCTTCATTTAAAATTAATAGCATAAAAGAATATTAAACTACCTTGAAAATTATACAGTTTTCATCATCTTAATGCCTCTATCTTATGCTACCTAAACCTATAATAAAACACAGCACCGACACACACACACACACACACACACACACACACACACACACACACACACACAAAATACAAAATCATTGCTGTATATTGCTTTGAATATTGGTAAACTTTGACTTTTCTTTAACAACGTTTATTATTTTCAAACATAATCAATGATAATCAAATTAAGATTAAACAAAAATGTCATCGAGGCTGTGTGTAGACTGTTAAAGATTATAGTTTAATTAAATTGTTTGGCTAAAGAGATGATAACTGAAACCCATGTACAAATTTTGTAATTTTCTATTAGACTAATTTTCATATTAATAAGATTAAATGTGAAGCAATACTTTTTTTGTCTTTGTTTATTGGTGATGGAGCTGTACCACTCCTTCATATAACTAATAAAGTACATCCTTTACCTTAAATGTCTCCTCTGATGTTTATATTGGTCCCAAAATAAATTGAAACAAATTTTCTGAATTTTTGATGATGTTAATTGTGACTTTGTCAATCAAACTATCTGAGGATAAATAGTCTTCCCCAGGGAGGAACACAGCAACTAGTAATCCAATACCAAATGGACAACCATGAAAATACACATATAAGT
This sequence comes from Peromyscus maniculatus bairdii, assembly GCF_049852395.1. Lineage (NCBI taxonomy): Eukaryota > Metazoa > Chordata > Mammalia > Rodentia > Cricetidae > Peromyscus > Peromyscus maniculatus. The sequence continues at coordinate 76,091,252 of NC_134855.1, forward strand.
AACACAGGATAGGCTCTTTTTAATAATACATATGTATATGCATATACTTTGGGGTTTGTAATGACAATTAAAGAAAAGAGGTCATAAATTTGGAAGAGAGCAAGAGGCCTTATATGGGAGGTTTTGAAGGGATAAAAGGGAAGGTGGAAATAGTATAATTATAATATCAAAAAAGAGAAATAAAAGTACAATGATATTTAACAAGAACATAAAGTGTATGTAATAGACGCATATTTGTCAAGCATGTGAACTTCACTATGTATCATTCTGGAGAAGTCATTATCTATGGATGAAAATAACTGTGAAATTAATAATGCATTGGAAACTCAAAATCCCAGAATATAGGGAGAATGTAGACACAAAACTCCACCACTAGCTAAGGAGCTGTTGGTGTTTGATAGCTGCTGGGAGGTAGTTGTCTCTCATCATGTGACTCATAGTAAGTTGACAACACATCACAGTAGGGCCAACTTCCAAGACTATCTGTGTAAAGACTGAATTCTATGTTGGAAGAAGAAAAAACAGAAGAAGAAATCTTAAAGTTGAGTGTGAAGGATTGGTAGCGTTGGTAGGCTGGTAATTGGAAGAGATTAGGAATGTTCTTGAATACATTCAAAATACATTGTGTGAATCTCTCAAAGAATTAAAGAAACATTCCAAAAATTAAATACATTTTAAAATAATTTAACTTTGCAACATTGATTATTTCATACCCACACAAGGCTCATGGTAATTAGCAGCCATTACTAATAATATTTCTGTTGCATAGTCTCTATAACTAATTTTAATAGATTAATTACATGGGAAAAAAAACACCATGAGAGCATTTCCTTTTCTTTTTCACCAGAGCTCAATTTCTTAGTAATAGTAAACCACCTTTTACTCATATAAGAATATTTTGAGTTATTTCAATCATCAGAGCAACAAGTATTCAGTTATTTCAAATAATTGGAACCAGAATAGATGATGTTTGGATATACTGTTTAATTAATATGAATTGTAATTTAGTCTCTATAGCTTTATAACATAGTTATTGTCTATAATGTAATATTTAATATGCGGTGGGTGTTATAAATTTTGTATTATTTTCTGTAACACAAAGGGAAAAAATAAAACTTGTCACCTCATATTTTTGCTGTCTTTTACTTATGAACCATTTTTAAAGTTACAAACATTGAGAAACATGCACATATATTTTAAATCATAAATACAGAAACATGTATTTACATTCAATGAGATCTCAGTAAGTAAATAAATATGACAATAATAATAATGGATCTCTCAATGTTTTCTCGGGCTTTTGGAGTAAGCTGAAAAAATATTTAACAATTGTTTCTAAGAATTTGACATTTCACTTGTATATTTAATTCACCACCCACTTGACATAGGCTTGGAATGTAATTGGTAAACATTGTTGTCTACTCTGCTAAAAAGACTATATATTCTGTTGTAGTTTCTTAACAGTTGAAAGGGCAAAATATTTATATACTCTGAAAATAAAACTTGATGTGTTTTTGTGATAGTGACACAAAATGGATACACAGGGTTCAGCAAAAATCTCCCATTCTTGATATGTTATCCCTTTAATTCTCATCATCCTGACCTATGGAACAGGTTCTTATATCTATTATAATAATCTTGAATAAAGTTTGTAACAATTATTATTATTAATATTTTACTTTAAACACGACACTTTTGTTATACTGAGTCTTTTTCTCTGCAAACATACTTCTTTGTACCTATTCTGCTAATCTGATTCTAATCCCTTTCATTGACATTCTGTAATTCATTACACATTGATCCAAAAAATATTTTGCACAAAAACTGTGTCTAAACCTTTATATCTTGATAAAACAATAAGTAAAGATTCATTGATCTATAGTTTACAAAAGAGGTTCACTCTGATGTATTGTGAAGACCACGATATACAGCTTAGTTTAAAGGGTGAAGACTGAATATGAGAATCAGAGACATGAGAATTAGAATCTATTATTCAGACTGTGTTTCTTAAGTCATTTCAATTCCTTTGGGTTCAATTACCTGTAATAAGATTTCTTTGCAAAACAACCATTTCTCATACCAGGGTTGCCTTTCACATCACAAAATGGATTTACTCTAAATCTCAGTAGATACATCATCAGAAGCAAAAGTACCACTAAAAATGTTGTATCTAAGTGATATTAAAACTGTCTGTACTGTAAGTTTGAGGCCAACCTGGGCTACTGAGTGAGTTCCAGGAAAGACGCAGAGAAACCCTGTCTCAAAAAAAACAAAAACAAACAAACAAACAAACAAACAAACAAAAAACCTGTCTGTACTTTACCAAATTATCATCCATGTGTATATTAGCATTTACAATGACTTTATTATTTTTCTGATCATGGCACACCTTGGTCACATGTTAAATGACACCCTTAATGTAGATAATAATCATATCCTTCCTTAAGATCTATTTTCATGAATTGAAGGCTTAACATTGTGAATAGAAAGTAAAACTTTTAATGGGGCTGAAACTCTGACAAGCACAAAAAAAGTTATTTTAATTTATATGTAGAGAATAGAATCAAGGTCATCTTCATACAGTCTTTAATTGATGTGGTTAATAATCCCAAATATATTCTAAGAATATGATTGCCAATTAGAGTGAAAAGTAAATTGTCGTTTAATTAGAGTTATTTTTTACGAAAGAAAAGATCCAAAAAATGGCACCTTAGTAGTACAAACTACAATTTTATATTTCAGAGAAGATGTGAATTGTCTTCTTCTTGTTTCAAGCACCTAGCCATGAAATTCTCAGCAGCAGTTACCTTGGGTGTTTTGTGATGACTCAGGGACATAATTCTACCAGGAAGAGAAGTTCAGGTTCAGTGTCAATTCCACTTTCACTATAATTTCAGGTATATAGGGATGGCACTGGCCATATTAGTTGCAGTTGTTTCACAAAGCTATTATGCCCTCTGTCAGAGACCATTCTGTTCTACATTGTATGTTAATTGCGTGTGAGGTTTTGAAGTAGATTTCGAGTCCTTTCTTTGCTAGAATATCAGTTGTTTGTTCCATCTAAATGTTTACTAACATAAACATCTTAAGAGAATACTAGAGCAAGGATGCTATTGGTCATGTCCACTGGATTTATGAATAAAAATAAGATAAATCTAGTTATTTAAGATTTCTTGAGTGCCACGTTGCCTGTTGTTGGTATTTTTCTCCCCACCTAAGACAAAAGCAATAACCCCCCTTTTATTAAGTATTTTTCTTTCATCTAAGATTTTTTTTTCTCTTTCAAGAACTTCCTTAAGTGAATAAAAACGGCCTTTCAATAATCTTGTGCAGTTGCTAGAATCAACCCAGATAAAATGATTGCTTGACATGTGTTAAAGGCTAGGTCCCTTTCAACTGCTGAGAAATTCTACTCCACTAAGGACTGACAATGCATCTTGCATTTCAAATAAACACACATCTCTGTCTAATATCTTTTTTCATCACTATCCATCAATATTGTTTACAAATTATTGACAATAAATTATTGGATAGGAATTTAGAAGGATCAGGTTCTACCTCCTTGGGAAATATGTCTATATTTCTATGAAGGGTTCTAAGAAGTACAGTTTTTAAAAGATTGCTTACTTGCTAGCTCTAGCCATATGGCAAGTATTGTAAGTGGATAGCTGGTAGACTCTCTACATGACTACAGAGTATTTGTTAATCTTTCTGTTTTGATGACCAAGGAGGAATGCATGCTCCAAAGAATATATAGCTGAGGGAATCTCAACAAGTAGAGTTCAGTGTAGCTCAGTGGTAGTGTACTTGCCATCACACACAGTCCTGTGGTATATAAGCACTCAACAGAGAGGACAATGGGGACAGTATCTACTGAGGTGGGTGGCTCTTTCTAAATGCCAATGATGAAATAAAAGGAAACATTGGGAAGGTAAGAGCAATTAATATGAAATATATTGTGCACAACAGATGTGCCTTGGAGGAATTTGAAGAATTAGAAGATAAAATGAAACTGGGAATCTAGACCAGAATGTAATTATGTTTATAAGTCTCTAAGGAATACTGGATCATCAACATCGACAGTTTTTCTGTACCATGATGGACACCCACATTGAGAAATGATAGATGCTAAAGGCTTCTAATGGGACATATAAACTGATATACTTGATGCTTTTGAAATCATTTTCTCTTTAATCTTTTTCTATTCGAAATAAGGGAGCTCTCTTCCTTTAAGATTTATCAGGATTCATCTCTCACAGAATACATTTACCATTCAGGATATTAACTATTTCACTTCTCTGCTATAGTTAATATATAATGAAATAAATTCACTCTATGTGTCAATCCTGATTTCATTTACTTGAAAGTATTAGTGAACAGTTTCAGCAGATTGCATTTGTGTGTGTGTGTGTGTGTGTGTGTGTGTGTGTGTGTGTGTGTGTGTGTGTGTAAATGGCAAGGAAAAGGATAGGAATTTGAGAATGAGATGGAGGTGGGAATTGGAGGAATTGGAGGAAGGAAAGAGGAAGGAGGGAATGATGTAATTATATTTTAATAAAAAAAAGAGGAATAGTTTTTAAATCATCTGTAACTTAGGAAAGGGCGTACTGCATCTGCTAAAGAATTATACATAAAAAATGTGACAGGAACTACCCAGCACGAAATGGAAGGGCATGCATTATACAGACAGTATAGAAAATAATTCATTAACTTTCATTAGCAATCATCTCATGTTAACTGGATCACATAAACTTGCAATTTACAAAAACATATATTTCATGTCTTTATTATTTCCTTTTGTACAGAGAAGAAGTTTTCTTGAAATTTTTGGTCTTTAGTGGTCTTGAGCAACAATATGTGTAATGTATAAGACAAGTTTCTCTTGCAGCTGGAGCATTTTCTCTCCGGGTCCCGCAGAGCCCAGCCAAGCCCTGGCAGTCCGACAGCCCATTTATAAAATAGACACACAGATGCTTATATTACTTATAAACTGTATGGCCATGGCAGACTTCTTGTTATCTATTTCTTTTATCTTAAATTAACCCATTTCTATTAATCTATAAGTTGCCACGTGGCTCATGGCTTATTGGTACCTTACATCTTGCTTATCATGGCAGCGGTCATGGCAGGTCTCTCCCCTCAGCCTTCCACTTCCCAGAATTCTCCTCTCTCTTTGTCCTGCCTATACTTCCTGCCTGGCTACTGGCCAATCAGTGTTTTATTTATTAACCAATCAGAGCAACACATTTGCCATACAGAACATCCCACAGCATTCTCTCATTTTTCTTTTTATCTGTTCCTTGATTCACTAGACCCTCAGAACCTCTTGGAATGGGGAGTTACCAGATTCTACAATGGTGATATTGCTTTATTGCAGGAGGCTGTGGGACTATACAGCAGGGCATAACTAGTATTTAATAGTTCAACCCATCAGACCTACTTGATGGGGAGCCCGATCTGACAAAGCTATGGAGTTACTGACTATAAAATGACCTGTTGCTCCTATCTATAATTTTTCTCATGTGCCATTTCATTTTTTCTCTAATAACAGCTATGGGTATATTCCCTACTTCTTGTGTGTTTAATCTCATAATAATATTCCATCTTTGGGCACACATACTGCTTTGAATGGCCAAGAAGATGATTTCTGCTTATGCTCTGTAATTCTAATAATATTAGAATATTTTTCATAACTAATACAGGAAGGTAATAGTATTTTCAGTCACAAAGACAGTTAATTTTAGACTTCAGAATATATTTAAAGCAAACTGGTTGACCCTGGAGACGAATGCACAAGGATCAATTCCCAGATGTTATTTGTTGCTGAATCAAGGTCAGACATGAGGTAACTATAATCCCAGCCTCAGTTTGTATTGCAGGTTCAAGGTTCAGCCAACTGTTTACTTTTTGTCTGGTAACTCTCACCAACTTAGGCTATGTGCTTGATCAAGCTTTACTCACTGGCAGGTCAATGAGACCTTCCCAGCCTCAGAAAAAACGTATGACTTAGCATGTATTATGAGGATGGGTCAGATTCTGAAAATGTAACTTCTAATTATCCAGAGTTTGTCTATGAGAGAAGAAAAAGGAGTGAGTATATGAGTGAATGTGTGTGTGTGTACTGAAAAGGAGATGTAGCTGAATTTGCAGAAGGAGTAATGTGAAAGTGTGCTGAAAGAGAGAGAGATCTGGGTAGAAGATGAGTAGATTTATAGTAGAGAGAGCTTGTGTAGCTATATATATATAAAAGATTTTTTAAGATGAAGTAAAAGAGAAAGTTATCATCAGAAAGTATGTGTTTCCTTATTTTCCCCTCAGATAGATATAAACTTATTTCTAAATACCCTCAAATAAAAAAAAAATTTCCTAAAGTCCTGTTGCTCTGAGGTCCTCTATTTACAATGCTGGAGCAGTTCTGAGACCTGGCCTCCCCAGGACTGCGGTACTTTTTCATTTACCATATTACATATTTGATCAGGTTCAGTTCAGAAAATTTCTCCTCAAGATATCTGGGCTGTTGTGTAATTAGCCTAATAGGTTTAGACACTTTATATAATTAAATTCAGAAATTCATACACAAACATCAAAAATGGTAGTTATTTTCCTGATTCATATAAAGAAAGTATAGTTTTGAAAGGCAGACTGTCATGGTTAGTTTTTGTCAACTTGACACAATTTAGCTTTACCTAGGAGGAGGGAACCTCAGTTGAGAAAATGCCTCCATCATGTTGACCTGTAGATAAGTCTGTGGAGCACTTTCTTCATTAATGTTTGATATGGGAGTATCCAGCTCACTGTCAGAGAAGCCATGCCTTGGTAGCTGAAATTAAACTTGGAGTGAAAAAAAAAATAAAGCAATCTTCCATGGTCTCTGTTTCAGTTACTGCCTACAGGTTACTGCTTTCAGTTCCTGCCTTAGTTTCCTATCATCTGGAAGGTCTAAGGTGAAATAAGCCCTTTCTTCTCTAAGTCACTTTTGACCAAAGTGTTTATCACAGCAAGAGAAAGGAAACTAGGTCACAATAAATAATCTATGATATATTGTATATATGAGAATCATGACAAAAAACTGTGCCCTTTCTGAAGGCATAGTATAAATCACTCAAACTATTCATGTTAACATGTGTGGAGTAAGCCGGGCATGGTGGCACATGCCTTTAATCCCAGCACTCAGAAGGCAGAGTCAGGCAGATCTCTGTGAGTTCGAGGCCAGCCTTGACTACAGAGTGAGTTCCAGGAAAGGCGCAAAGCTTCACAGAGAAACCCTGTCTCCAAAACCAAAACCAAACCAAACCAAAACAAAACAAAACAAAACAAACAAACAAACAAAAAAAAAAACGTGTGGAGTATGACTGTGCTCTCTCATGAACAAACTAAACTTTAGCTAGTATTTGAAAGTATTGGATAAAGATGATGGTATAATGGGTTAATGGGTTATGGTAGACTTTGGGGTTTGGAACTCTTGGATTAAAATCCAGCCCACTACCTCCTTTGGATATTAAATAGTTTTGGAACACTATAGTGATATATTGTGTGCCCTAATAAACTTGCCTGGGGATTGGAGGACAGAGCCAACCAGTAGATTAGATATAGAGGATAGACAGTGGTGACATACATCCTTAATCCTGTTACTCAGGAGGCAGAAATCCATCTGGATCTCCATGAGTTCAAGGCCACACTAGAAACAGAGGCAGGCAGTGGTGGCACACATCTTTATTTCCAGGACTGGGAAGCACACATGCCTTTAATCCCAGGAAGTGACACAGCTGGAGGAGAAAGGAATATAAGGCATGAGGAAACAGGAACTAAAGCAATTTAGCTGACACCCTTTTGGGTGAAGACTCAGAAGATTTCAGAGGATTCGTGGAGTTGATGAAGTAATAGGTGGTAGCTTTGCTGTGCTCTGCTTCTCTGATCATTCAATTTTCACCCCAATATCTGTCCCTGGGCTTTTTATTATAAGACCATCTAAGATTCGAACAACAAAACACAGCCACAACTTTCCATTTTTGTGTTGTGTTTGAATGCCCTTGGATATTATGGCAGACCTGAGCAGTTATACACAATTAATTTAATTACCCATCATGGGTATGACATCTATTGTAAAATCTTTTACAAGAACAGTTTGTTGAATTCTATTTTAGACAGCCATGATATGATGGTAACAGAGCAGTGACTGGCTAGACAGTGCTTGTGAGGTAATGGGAGTGAGGGGAAAAGCATGCAAAGAGTTAAAATATCTGAAGATTCCTTGCTCTGTTTTTCATTGTTATTTTCTCACACAGCACAATGCTTCACACTTAGTACACATTAGAATACTTGTTGAAACAATGCTGGATAAAAATGGCAAAGCTCTGCAGAGAATTTTGAATACTGTAATAGCCTAATGTGATAATTACTTACAATTTTTTTCTACAAGGATTTTTCCCACATAAATAGGAGAGGAATGATTTCAAAAATCTTAAAATAGCCCAGACAAGTAGAAATACATTAGATAATAAGAGAGTAGCTGAGAATTGCTGTGGATATCACTCTATATAAATAAAACATTGATGGCCAGTGACCAGGCAGGAAGTATAGGCGGGACAAGGAGAGAGGAGAATTGGGGAAACAGGAAGAAGGAGGGAGAGACACTGCAGCCACCGCTAGGACAAGCAGCATGTAAAGACGCCAGTAAGCCACCAGCCACGTGGCAAGGTATAGATTTATAAAAATGGGTTAATTTAAGATATAAGAACAGTTAGCAAGAAGCCTGCCACGCCCATACAGTTTGTAAGCAATATAAGTATCTGTGTTTACTTGGCCGGGTCTGAGTGGCTGTGGGACTGGCGGGTGACAAAGATTTGTCCTGACTGTAGGCCAGGCAGGAAAACTCTAGCTACAAATGGCACCCAACGTGTTGGCAAGAGTTTCCACCTAAAACCTGAGAAGAAAGATTCTAAAACAGAGCTAAAAACAGTTTTTAATTGTTTCTCTCAAGTTAGCGGCAGCCTGCGTGTTTCAGCTACTATGGCGGTTTTCTGGCGTGTGCGCTTGACCTGCAGTATGGCGGGAATGAGGCCTCTGCAAGTGGCACATAAAGCTGCGTGGTGGATTTAGTCTTTGCTAATACAAAACAAAAAAAGAGGTTTCTGGGCTACACGCTGCTTGGATAAAAGCATAGACCCACGATGGCTCCCAGAGCTGGCAGAAAACATACCACCACCATGTTGGGAAGCTGAAGTGGGCAGAGGCAGCAGCCACAGCACCAGCACCATTTCAGGCTTAAAAGGCTGCAGTTTAAAGCAATACGTTCAAGGTAATATAAAAAATAAGCCACATAAAGATGGCTACCACACAGAGAATCTGGATTATGTTCTCTTTGATATTTGTAACTGAAGAAAAACATTTGATTGCAAAAACTGTTGAGTTATGCCAAAATGTGTATTTTAAAGGTACCTTGACTTCAAAATTTGGATAGAAGGATATGTTGCTTTGGAAAAGAGGCTCTGGTTTTGTTTCCACAGAAAGCCAGAGGCTATGGATTTGTTCCAGATTAAGATACATCAGGTTTGACCAGCCAAGACCACCTGAAAGGTCTCTGATGACACCATGGCACAGATGATCCAACATCCAGAATCATTTCAAGGCAACTGGCTCAGACGATACAGCCTCATGGACTACTTCATGATCCTTAAATTTTCTTTGTCTCCCCATAAGATACAGTGCCCCCCTCCAGCAGGAAGTAGTAAGAGATGCTACGCCCAAATTCCCGAATATACCAAGCTGGCTTTAGAGGTGGAATTGGCTCACTCCCCATCTAAACCCAGACATATTGCTTAAAAAAAAAATGGTTAAGAGATTCTTGTGTCCCAAATCAGAAGAGCCCTCTGGTGTGGGACAGAGAAAAACCAATATTTTTATTTAAAACAGGTTGATTATAAATGTGATCTTTCTAAAAAAGAAAAGAGGATATTATATAGATATATAGGAGGATATAGAGATGACAAGATAAAAGGGTAGGTTAATGAACCTACTTTTAAAGAAAACTTGTTTAAAATGTCTTACATTGCTTTAGATTTTAGTTTATGTTTAAAATGTTTTATATTGGTATAAATTTTAGTTTATTGATATAAACTTGAAGTTAATTTTGTTATAATATATATATATATATATATATATATATATATATATATTTCTATTCTTGTTTGAGGTATTATGTTTATGTAACTCATTTAAAATTATAATGGATAATTAAAAAATAGATTAATAATTAGTCATCTATGATAATCATATTTGTAGCCATGTTAGTTAAGTCTTCTAGGTATACATAGATATATTTCAGATAGATAGGTAATCTTCAAACACTTCATAGACCTAGAGAATATGGCATTTAAATAACTTAGACTTCTGTTGACAAGAGACACAATTGCTCCTGGCTGCACCAATTTGATCCTGAGAGAATGTTGGGCTTCTAAGACATTTCCATTTGGAAGTTTGTCTTCTTGGCACAAAATGTCCTACTGGGCAAAGAACTGCCCTTGCCTTGATGGCTGACCGTACGAATGCAATGCTGTCCTTTCTGGACAAGCGGGACACAAGGAAAGCAACCACTGTACTCTTGCCAAGACAGGGTAAGATGGTCTTCCAGAATTCCTGCTTCTGAAAATGGTCTATCAGATACTCTAGGCCTGTAGCCAATTTGAATGCACCAACAATTCTGAGAAACATTAGGTGACTGTCCAGGCTGCCAGCTGTCTTGGTCGACTCTTGCAAGATTCCTGAAAGTTGCTTGCATCCATCTACCATTTCTCAGGTACCATTATGTTCTTTCTCAGGTCTTTGATGTGGTTGAAGACTAGATAGTTGTAATTTCCTCAGTTATGATAAAAGATAAGTTAGATATAAAACCTTAAACTCACAAATATAAGGTAGATAGGACATCTTCTTTAATATTGCAACTGTAATTCTTGCTCGATAATTGTTTTGTTACATGTAAATTTACCATGTTAAAGTTAAAACCTTCCTTTAAAAAAAAAAAAAAAAGAAGAAAAGGGGAAGTGCTGTGGATATCACTCTATATAAATAAAACACTGATGGCCAGTGACCAGGCAGGAAGTATAGGCGGGACAAGGAGAGAGGAGAATTGGGGAAACAGGAAGAAGGAGGGAGAGACACTGCAGCCACCGCTAGGACAAGCAGCATGTAAAGACGCCAGTAAGCCACCAGCCACGTGGCAAGGTATAGATTTATAAAAATGGGTTAATTTAAGATATAAGAACAGTTAGCAAGAAGCCTGCCACGCCCATACAGTTTGTAAGCAATATAAGTATCTGTGTTTACTTGGCCGGGTCTGAGTGGCTGTGGGACTGGCAGGTGACAAAGATTTGTCCTGACTGTGGGCCAGGCAGGAAAACTCTAGCTACAGAGAAAGAAAGAACAATTTCAACAACAACAACAACAACAAAAAAAAAAAAACCAACAACAACAACAAAAAAAACATTTAGGAAGGAAAATTCACCTTTGCATGATTGGATGAGGATGCTCATTCCTGAACCTTTATCTTTAAATGTTTTTACTAAATGCTGTGGTTTTTATTTAGATCATATGATGATTCTGAGTTTGACTTATAAAAACTATTGGTGAAGAGTCTTGTGCTTCATTTAGTTTTTATGTGTGACTGCATTGGTGTGTGTGTGTGTGTGTGTGTGTGTGTGTGTGTGTGTGTGTGTGTGTGTGTGAATGTATGTGGAGGCCAGAGAACAACCTCAACTCTCATTCATAAATTATCATACACATAGGCCTGAGTCTCATCAAGGAAGCTAGAATGGATGGACAGTGAGGCCTGGGGATCTATCTGTCTCTGTGTCTCTAACCTTGGTATTACAAGAGTGTGCCAGGATGTCCATATTTGTTTGCTTGTTTTTAAATTCTGACTTCTGGGATATATGACCTAACTTATGACCTAATCCTTACAAGGCAAGCTGCTTGCTTACAATGAGCTAACACTTTTGTTCAAGTTTTTTGCATCAAAATGTGAAGCTACTTATTTAAGGAAATGGTATAAATGACAACATGGGATTTTACTTCATTGGTGATATAGCTGAACATATTTATAGCTAATTTGAATGGATATATCATCAATTCAGTTGTCATTTAGTTTAGAGTATTCAAAACATTCTCTTTTTAAATTTTATTTTTCTACATTCTATTGCCATTTTTTAAAGGTGATCTTGCTGAACATGCACTTGATTGAATTTCTGTGTCTGATACCCAACATGCTGAGGACACATTCACAGTTCATTCTATTTGAAGCACAAGCAAAAATAACTGCCAAATAGCACAAAAATTCCTAGTATTGAATGTGTGACTCACTGCCTATCTTTGTAACTGAATTATCACTCTCCAGATAAGATAGTAAAACCAAACAAAATAAGAAAGATTCCAATTCTTTGAAGCACAAGGTAAACTTTATTATTTTTCTCAGTGTGTGATTTTGTTCAGTTTCATTGTACATACATATTTGCCAAGACAAATGTTTATCTGATCATTGTTTTCTTAGGAAAAATAATTCACTGGGCCTCATGATTTAACTCATTGATAGAATATTGCATATCACACTGTATACTCTATATGTGTAAATCCACCAAAGGTCACTGGCTCATTGGCTTATTATTTCTGCAATAACTCTAGACAAGTGAAATAAGATATAGCATGTGATTTCATTTTAAGTGTTTCAAACACCAGCATTAAGAAACAGCTGGGTGCCCACCTTTCAGGTTTGTGGTGAGTACAGTCTCCCCAAGTAAGACCTGTATGACTTGTGAAACACTGTGACTAAAGGAAACCAAAGGTCCCAGTGGAATCTAATGAGAACTAACATGTGGGTTTGAAAGTCACAGTCCATTAGATATTTGTAGAATTTAGACAGAAGTCGAGTGGATGGATGGGCAAATCTGAAAATAAAAATGTTGAAGTGAAAATATCAGGAGTGGTCTAAAGGTAACAACAGTAGATTGTGCCCAAGACACTCCGTTTTTGACAGCAACACACAAAGCAACATTATTTATCATAATAATTAAGTGAATGTAATCCAAATATCTGTTAACAGATCAAAATATTTTAGGGAGTCATGTTGGTGAGACTTTATGGGTGTGAGTTTTGACATTACTAGAAGACACATCACAGAAAACACCTGGCCCTTTGTCCTTTATAAAACTTTTTGCTCAATTTTCTTCAAGGTTTCCTGAATTTTATGTGCAGGAGTTTTTTGCAGATGTGTCCATGAGGACAGGTTTCCACAACTCTGCATTTTAGTTGGTTGTGGTTTTGTGTAGTAGGGTGTGTGTGTGTGTGTGTGTGTGTGTGTGTGTGTGTGTTTGTGTTGCAAAGAGAAGTTTCCTTGAAAAGGGGGAGGGCTACACTGATCTGTGGATGTAAGGGAAAATGTTTAGAATGTAGTAAGGAATTATGCTGGTTTAATGAGTCATGATTGTAGGCTTTCTTCAGGCTCCATGACTTACCAGCCCTACCTAAACATGAGATGAACAAGAACAATAGCTATGGACATGCTAGGTGGATGGGGCAAAGTATATGAGGCCTCAACCCTACAGAAAGAACTACAGACAACAAAAGAATGCTGGGGGCATGCTATATTGTCTAATCTAAGGAACTACAAACCAATTGTTTACACAATATCTAAAGATCAGCCCTGGGGGCTGGAGAGATGGCTCAGAGGTTAAGAGCACTGACTGCTCTTCCAGAGGTCCTGAGTTCAATTCCCAGCACCCACATGGTGGCTTACAACCATCTGTAATGAGATCTGGCACCCTCTCCTATATACATAATAAATAAATCTTTAAAAAAAAAAAGATCAGCCCTGAAAAATATATAAAAAATAACATTATACAAGCTGAGCAAGTTATAATTTAAATGTTTGTGTGTGTGTGTGTGTGTGTGTGTGTGTGTGTGTGTGTGTACATGCATGCAGCAACAATTAATGGAAACAGCCCTTGTGTCTTAGTTACTGTTTTATTTTTGTGACAAAACACCAAGCTCAAGGCAGCTAATGAAGGAAGCATTCTATTGTAAGCATGCTTATAGTTTCAGAGGAATAGTTCATTATCATGATAGTGATCCTGCCAGTATGCCTGGTGCATGTAGTTGAGAATTTACATCCTCAACAGTAGTTGAGAACTTACATCCTTGTCCACAGGCAATAGGCAGAATAAATGGGACTGTACCTCACATGGTTTTTTGAAACCTCAATGCTAACCTCTGTTGACACATACCCTCCAAGAAGACACACCTTCTCTAACACATCTCACACATCTTCTAATCCTTCCCAAGCAGTTTCATTAACGGAGGAACAAACATTCAAATATGTGAGCCTATGGGGCCATTTCCATTTAAATCACCGTAACATCAATTTGGACAAAAGCTACTAAGGGGACACAAGTGTGTTTGGTAGAAGAAATTTAAAGAAGGAAATGGTACAATTATATTATAATGTCAAATATAAAAGAAATAATAAAAATATAAGAATAAGTTATAGGAGAAACATGCAATCCTAACTGCACTACAATTTATATGGACTTTGAGAATACTGTTAAAAAAGAAACCTCTATAATGAATGAAGTAAGACAGTTACTAAAGGGCAAATACTATATTTCTTCAGTTAGGTGATGTATTCAGGGTGGTAAAGTCAGACTAAAAGAAAACAACAGTCTATGTGGGATTCTGGAAGTGTTCTATTGAGCTAATAGAGTTTATTTTTATTTAAATAGATAAAAATGCATGGTATAAGGGTTTAAACTATATGTACATTAATATATGGTATAATTATATTGAAATATGAGAATCAGGTAAATTAAATTTAAAAAAATCTAAAATCAATCAATCAATCACACAAAACAAAGAAACAGTGACTGGGGGTTTCTCATTCTTCAAAACCTTACCAGCATTTGCACTCAGTAGTTTTGCTGATCTTAGCAATTCTGACTGGGTAAAATGAAATCTCAGTTATTTTAATTTGCCTCCATGGGAATGGAGTAGACCCTCTGCATAGACAAGAGAGTTGTTTAGCTTGACCTGCCTAAGGGACCCGTGGCAGTGGCATCAGGATCCATCCCTGGTGCATGACTGGGCTTTTTGGAGCCCATTGCGAATGATGGCATACTTTACACAGTCTTGGTTCACAGGGAGGGCCTTGGACCTGCCTCAGCTGAATGTACCAGGCTCTGCTGACTCCCCATGGGAGGCCTTACCTTGGAAGAGTTGAGAATAGGGGATGGGTTGGGAGAATGGAAGGAGGGAGGAGAGATGCATTGGTTAGTATGCAAAATGAAGAGAAATTTCTTTTTTTCTGATTCTGAATTCTTTTTATTTTATTTTATTTTATTTTACAATACTATTCAGTTCTACATAACAGCCACAGATTCCCTTGTTCTCCCCCTTCTTGCCCCCCTCCACTTCCCCCCAGCCCACTCCCCATTCCCACCTCCTCCAGAGCAGGGTATCCCCCGAGGACTGAGCTCGACCTGATAGTCCCAGTCCAGGCAGGTCCAGTCCCTCCTCCCAGATTGAGCCAAGCATCCCTGCATAAGTCCCAGGTTTCAAACAGCTAACTCATACAATGAGCCCAGGACCTGGTATCACTGCCTAGATGCCTCTCAAACAGATCAAGCCAATCAACTGTCTCACCTATTCAGAGGGCCTGATAAGCCAGGCAGTAGTGGCACGTGCCATTAATCTCATCACTCAGGAGGCAGAGCCAGGCATATCTCCATGAGTTCGAGGTCAGCCTGGGCTACAGAGTGAGTCCAAGGGAAGGCTCTAAAGCTACACAGAGAAATCCTTTCTTGAAAACAACCAAAAAAAGAATAAAAGTCATAACAATAAATAGATTTAACTACAATGAATGCCTGAAAAGTATATATTTTAGTGGTCATCATCAATCATTCTCTGCAATTTTATTTAAAATGTTCTATTGAGTTGATTATTAATATCTTTGTCCATTGTAATTTGATATTCTGCTTTCCTTCTCAGTTTTTAGAAATTTAAATTGTTGACCTTAAGTAGTCAAAAATATATTGATTATTTTGAAAGAAATGAAATTATTGAAATGTTCATTTGAGGTCACTACAATGTATTAGGAATGATTTTGGCTTGTAAGTAATATTGGTGAAATTATTAAGGCCACTCCACATAGTTAAAAGGTAGATTTATTTATTGGCATAACTTACAAATGAAGCGATAGGTAGGTTGCAGGGTCTGGGAAAGACATAGCACAGTCTGTCAGTGATCTCTGGAGAACTTTCCTTGGTCTACCTCTAGCGTCCAGGGTCCAGGAAACAAGAGGGTGGTGTAGCCGGATCTTGGGTCTTCAGGGCCCTCCCTTGGCCCTGCCTTGTAGGTGTGATAGTTACCGAAGCCTCAATGAGCGTTGGAACTTCCAGACCAAAGCTGGAATGGCTACCCACTACATCTCCCCCTTTTTGTCTAAATAAGAAGGTTCTAACTTAATACAAGACTATATACAAAGGAATGGTTATCAAATATTGTCCAGGAGTAATGAGGGATAATGACCTAGATAAGATGGAACTACAATCAATGTGAACAATATCAAGCAAGAAACACATACTAAAATCCAGAGAAGTCTGGAGCATAGGTAAATGGTATGTTACAAAGATCATTTCAGAAGGTGTCCTATCCTAGAGAACCTGAATGTAATACTTAATATGTTCTATCTAAGATTATATATATATATATATATATATATATATATATATATATATATATATATATATATATATAAAGTTGTAACTATAACTGCTAGTCTTCAATCCCATCAAAGACCTGAAAAGGAATATAATGATACCTGAGAAATGGAAGATGGATGCAAGCAACTTTCAGGAATCTTGCAAGAGTAGACAGAGACAGCTGGCAGCCTGGACAGTCACCTAATGTTTCTCAGCATTGTTGGTGCATTCAAATTGGCTATAGGCCTATAGTATCTGACAGACCATTTTCAGAAGCAGGAATTCTGAAAGACCATCTTACCCTGTCTTGTCAGAGTACAGTGGTCGCTTTCCTTGTGTCTCGCTTGTCCAGAAAGGACAGCATTCATACTGTCAGCAGTCGAGGCAAGGGCAGTTCTTTGCCTAGTAGGCCATTTTGTGCCAAGAAGACAAACTTCCAAATGGAAATGTCTTAGAAGCCCAACATTCTCTCAGGATCAAATTGGTGCAGCCAGGAGCAATTGTGTCTCTTGTCAACAGAAGTCTAAGTTATTTAAATGCCATATTCTCTAGGTCTATGAAGTGTTTGAAGATTACCTGTCCATCTGACCTATGTATCTGTAAACATGGATAACCTAACTAACGTAACTATAGAGATGACAAGCATAGGTGACTATAAATCTATAAGGCTTATATACCAAAATAACCTAAGGACTAAGGCTTCATGTAAACAAGGTAAACAGTCTATAAGCAAATGTAAGGTAAAGAACAATGACTTCAAAATTGTGACAATATAGAAGATATTTATAACTGAGATAGGAATATATAGTGCAATATGCAATATGACAATAATCTTAAATATATATCAATATACCAAATATCCTAAACAGAAGTAGAACATACATAAAGTATGACAGATATAAATTTACATTTGCATCAATATACAAATATTTCAAACAAGAGTAGAAATATATGTACATTATAACAAATATAGTTCTGTATTTGTATCAATATACAAATTATCTTAAACAGGAATATAAAAATAGTTTACATTTGTATCAACATATAAGAATCCATAACAGTGCAAATTACAGTGCCAATTATCTAAGGCTGTTAATGGTACCCAATGTATTGCCAAGACTTTCCACCTAAAACCTGAGTAAAAAGATTCTAAAATGAAGTTAAAAACAGTTCCTAGTTGTCTCTTTCAAGTTAGCAGCAGCCTGCGTGTTTGAGCTACTATGGCGGGTTCCTGCTGTATGGCGGGGATGAGGCCTCTGCAAGTGGCACATTA
Organism: Peromyscus maniculatus bairdii; assembly: GCF_049852395.1. NCBI lineage: Eukaryota > Metazoa > Chordata > Mammalia > Rodentia > Cricetidae > Peromyscus > Peromyscus maniculatus. The sequence continues at coordinate 76,109,264 of NC_134855.1, forward strand.
AGCTGCGTGGTCGACTTAGCCTTTGCTAATACAAAACAAAAAGAGGTTTCTGGGCTACACGCTGCTTGGATAGAAGCATAGACCCACTACTTCTGAGAGTTGATAGCTCCCAGAGCTGGTGGAAAACATACCACCACCATGTTGTGAAGCTGAAGTGGGCAGAGCCAGCAGCCACAGTGCTGTTTCAGTCTTAGAATGCTGCAGTTTAAAGCAATAGGTTCAAGGTAATATAAAAAAATAAGCCACATAAAGATGGCTATCACACAGGGAATCTGGATTATGTACTCTTTGAGATTCGTAACTGAAGAAAAACATTTGATTGTAAAAGTTGTTATGCCAAAAATGTATATTTTAAAGATACCTTGACTTCAATATTTGGATAGAAGGATATGTTGCTTTAGAAAAGAGTCTCTGCTTTTGCTTCCACAGCTATAGATTTGTTCCAGATTAAGATATATCAGGTTTGATCAGCCAAGCCCTCCTGAAAGGTTTCCAAAAGCACCATCACCCAGATGACCCAACATCCAGAATGGTTTCAGACAACTGGCTCAAATGATACAGCTTCACGGTCTACTCCATAATCCTAAAATTTTCTCTGTGTCCCCATAAGATACAGTACCCCCCTCCAGCAGGAAGTAGTAAGAGAAGCCACGCCCAAATTCCCAAATATACCAAGCTGGCTTTAGAGATGTGTAAAAGTTAAAAACTTTCTTTAAAAAAAAAAAAAAAAAGAAAGAAAGAAAAAGAAAAAGAAAGGGGGAAGTGCTGTGGGATAGTCTGTATGTCAAATGTATTGCTCTGATTGGTCAATAAATAAAACACTGATTGGCCAGTGGCCAGGCAGGAAGTATAGGCGGAATTAACAGAGAGAAGAACTGAGAGAACAGGAAGGCAGAGGGAGACACTGCCAGCTGCCACCATGATAAGCAGCATGTGAAGATGCTGGTAAGCCACAAGCCACGTGGCAAGGTATATATTTATAGAAATGGGTTAATTTAAGATATAAGAACAGTTAGCAAGAAGCCTGCCATGGCCATGCAGTTTGTAAATAATTTAAGCGTCTGTGTTTTTATTTTATAAGTGGGCTGTTGGACTTCCAGGGCTCGGCAGGGCCCGGAGAGAAGCTCTCCAGCTACAAGTAAACTGTATCCCATCTATGCATCTAACTCTCTATTTCATGTCATCTTCAGCTAATTATCCTTGTGTATTGTTACTATTCTATCCACTAGATTTGTCAGTGGGTGATTTTATACTTTTGCTTGACCACATTAACAGTATTCCCTAGTTTTCTGTGTTTGTGTGCATATCCAGCATAATTCGATTTTGCTCACAGGTATATAGGTTGTAAGTCCTATCTCTTCTTGGTGGCACACTTCCTGGAATAATGGTGTGTAGATGTAACCAATCGTATTATTAAAATAAGAAACACAGAGCCAAGGTAAAAGAGAAAAGCCGAGAGGTCAGAGCTCAGAGATAAAATCTTACCTCCTGCAGCGCTCCTAGCTTCCCCGAGAGAGGGAGGTACTTCCTGTGTCCCTGTTTAAATAATCTTTCTGTTCTGCCTTCTCATTGGTTGTAAACCCAACCACATGACTGCCTCATCACTGCCTGTAAGTACCGCCCTCCAGGTCTTAAAGGCATATGTCTCCAATACTGGCTGTATCCCTGAACACACAGAAATCTACCTAGCTCTTCTAACCACCACGCTCTTACTATGGCTCTAATAGCTCTGACCCCAGGGCAACTTTATTTATTAACATAAAATTAAAATAACATTTCAGTACAAATAAAATATCACCACATTTCCCCTTTTCTATTTTAATAAAAAGAAAAAAGGCAAAAGGTTATAACTAACAAAAGAAAAACTATATACAAAAGTACAATAACTATATACAATATATACAAGTAACAAATACCTAAACGATGTCTAGTCCATTTGTATTTGAGAAATCAGAGAAAATAATTCCCTTATCTATCCTATTTTAGTAAGTCCAAAATGTATCTAATTCACTTTCTATCCTAATTAATATTCAACTATAACTAACTAATCTTCAACTCCCTCAGAGACCCAAGAAGGAAATAATATTAGCTAACAAAAATAAAAACAGGAAGTGCACAAAAGCAACTTCCAAAAATTTTGTGAGTTGACAGAAACAGCCAGCTGCCTGGACAGTCACCTGAGGTTTCTCCACAGTGTTGGGGCATCATCTTCAGCCTATAGGCTTAGCGTATCTGACAGACTCATTTGTGAAGTAGGTTGTACACAAGGTCAACAGTTCAACCTCACATTGGGTGAGAGCAGTCCATGTACCAGAAACACCTGAATTCCACTAGTGTCATGTCATGATTCAGGATTTTAAATTCTGGAAATTGTTGATGGTTTTTGAATTCAGCTGTCCATTCTTCTTGGCTGTGTATATATGGCTTCATCTAAGCATGCCCTTCTCCACATCCCTCTATTAAATGCCAGTCTACTATTGAGAGGCGTGAGCTTTCAGTTGCTGTTCCATTGCACAACAGAAGCCATCGGCCCACTGCCTGTTCAGCTGCCTTCTAAGAAAAGGGTACTGTACCTTTTCCAGATTGTGAAGGCCACTTCAGGGATGGTGCCATATTGTCCTGGCCTCAGAAGATGCCTTTTGATAAAGCCATAACCACACTTGTTTTGGCAGGAATTGGTAGTCCTTTGTTTCGTGTTCTGTCTGTCCATTTTGTCCTGTTGATACGAGGATATTTTGTTGTCCAGTGGCTAACTTTTGCCACAATGAAAATTAACTCCATATGCAGTTTCTTCAATGCCCATATTTTCTCTGAAGTAGATTGGTACTGCCAGGAGCCGACATGTCTCAAAAAAGAAAAATTTCTAAGTTATTAAAACATTTTAAATGCCATATTCTGTAGATCTCTGAAGGGTTTGAAGATGACCTGTCTAAAATACATCTGCTCAATTTTTAAAACATATCTAATATGACTACAATTTCTATTGTAATGTCTAACTACTAACTTTCATTTCTTTATATCCTAATAGTTGGTAATAATGTAAAGTATTTAAAACTAGTAATTGTCTTTTTCTTTTCTTTTCTTTCTTTCTTTCTTTTTTTTTTTTTTAAACAAGAACCTTAAATCTAATCTCCTTTGCTTAGCCTTTTTCCTAACCCTTGACAACTTGTAACCTACCCCCCTAAATAATGAAAATTATCCCAGACCCAAAACCCATTAAAAAGAACCAAAAAAAAAACCACCCGCCCCACACCACCTCTTTGGGAATGTGGGCGTCATTCTTAAAATTGCTTCCTGCTGGGTATGGGCGAAGTTTTCTTTATCCTGAAAGAAAAATTTAAGTTAATTGTCAAATTCTAGGAAAGGTAACTATATCCTTCATTATTATCCAGTCCGTGTGTATTGCCAAAGTTCAGGGTTTATCTCAAGTCCTTATTCAAGTAGTCTGTGAGACTGGATCATCTCAGCTAGTCATCTCAAAATTGCTCTGAGCACCTTGTAGTTCAAAGCTGATCTGTAGATGATGTTTGTCAGTTTAGTGATGTTATTATTGTCCACGTGGAATTGTTGTTGTTGTTGTTGTTGTGGGGCCCCATCTTCTTCCTGGAGATTTCAGTTGATGTTAGGCCTGGCCGTGATTTCCTGCAGAAAACTGATAAGAGACTCGAACACAAAGACATATATATGCAGCTAACTGAAGCCTTTTTTTCTAGAATTAGTTAGTACTCTATATGACCATTCATATCTTAACAAAGTTTAAAATGTATATATATATTAATCTTGTAAATTTTGATATAAAATTTATACTTTAAGAAAAGTTTAAAGAATCAGAATAGAATCAAAGAGTTGAGATTAGTAATAGAATAGTCCCTTAATTAATTTGGCTTTTGTCCTGTCCCATAGCAGAAAATGGCTCTTTTATTCTGTCATGATACAGGGAGTTTGTATTTTCATTTTAACAACATGCTTGAGTTTAAAGAAGGAGAGAGCCATTCTCCAACTCCAAAGTCAGCTTTAAATTTTAATTGAACTGGGACTATTAGAAAACCAATAGTGTTAAATCTTTAGAGAAAAGCAGAAACAAACATTTAAGAAGACATAAAATTTTTTAGATAATATATACCCATATGCCATATACTCCAATATACTCTGTTTCCTGGGATAGATGATTTGTCCCTTTTCTTCAGTTGTCTCATTTGTCTTGTGTCCTTCAGATTCCTTAACCTTCATTCTCCTAAAAGACAAAAACAAAAACCTTCCCCCAAGACTAATTTTGGGGATGTTCCTTTTTGGCAAGTTATTATCTGATTAAATGAAAAGACATGTGTTACAGGTACAAGTTAGTTTAAATTGGATGTTCATGCTGGTTGATGAACTATCACCTCCTCTAATTAAGAGGTTTCTCTTGTTCAAATCGAACCTTTATCAATTTTGATGGTACCCACAGCTTATCTTCTCCTATAGAAACAAAAGCAAAACCTCGTCCCCAACGTAATACATACCCTGGCTTCCATTCTGAGGTCAGCACATCCTTAAAGTATATAGGCTGATTTAATTCTGTAGTTTTTTCTATTACCCAATGTCTCTCTGCAGCTGTTGTTCCTTTCTCATTGGCATTCAGAAAATTCAAAGTTAATAGAGCATTATGCAGTCTATTTCTGGGGGTTTTTGTTACTCCTTTCTGTTTATTTAGCATATCCTTTAGAGTTCTGTTTGATCTTTCTATAACTGCTTGACCTGTAGGATTATGTGGTATACCTGTAATATGCTTTATTTTGTAATAATCAAAAAACTGTTTCATTTTAACAGAGACATATGATGGAGCATTGTCAGTTTTAATTTGTGCAGGTATACCCATAATGGCCATAACTTCTAGCAAATGAGTGATTACAGAATCAGCTTTTTCAGAACTCAAAGCAGTTGCCCATTGAAATCCTGAATAAGTATCGATAGTGTGGTGTACATATTTCAGTTTTCCAAATTCTGCAAAGTGAAACACGTCCATCTGCCAGATTTCATTCCTCTGAGTACCCTTTGGGTTACATCCTGCTGGTAATGGTGTTTGATTATAGAAGGAACAAGTAGGACATTTCTTTACTATTTCTTTGGCTTGTTGCCAGGTTATGGAAAAATCCTTTTTTAAACCTTTACTATTGACATGATGTTTTTTATGAAATTCTGAGGCCTCCAGCACATTTCCTATCAATAATTTATCAATCTCATCATTGCCTTGTGCTAGAGGGCCTGGCAGACCAGTATGAGATCGGATGTGAGTTATATATAAAGGATGAGTCCTTTTCCTGATTGTATCTTGTAATTGAATAAATAGTGAAGTTAATTCTGAAGCATCAGGGATAAATTCTGCAGTCTCAATATGTAATACCACTCTTTCAGCATACTGAGAGTCAGTTACTATGTTGAGAGGTTCTGAAAAATCCATTAATACCAACAGAATAGCATACAATTCTGATTTTTGCACTGAATTATAAGGACTTTGTACCACTTTACTTAAATTTTCTGATTTGTAACCTGCCTTTCCTTGTTTGTTGGCATCTGTATAAAATGTACGAACTCCAGATATGGGTTTTTGCCGTACAATTCGAGGCAAGATCCAATCAGCTCTCTTTATAAAATCAATTCTGTTGCTTTTGGGATATTTGCTGTTAATTTCTCCCAAAAAATTACTGCAAGCTCTTTGCCAAGGTTCACTTTCTGTCCATAATTTTTCAATGTCCTCCTTAGTTAAAGGTACGACAATTTCTGCTGGGTCTATTCCTGCTAATTGACGAAGTCTCAATTTTTCTTTCCAAATCAAGTCAGAGATTTTTTCCCCATAAGTTTTTAATTTTTTATTTGGTTTATTTGGTAAAAATATCCATTCCAATATAATATCTTCCCTCTGCATTAATATTCCAGTAGGGGAATGCCTAGAAGGTAAAATAACCAAAATGCAATCCAGCTTTGGATCAATACGATCCACGTGCCCTTCATGTACTTTCTTTTCTACCAAGGCCAATTCTTTCTCAGCTTCAGGTGATAATTCTCTTGGACTATTTAAGTCCTTGTCACCTTCTAAGGTTTTGAACAAATTAGTCAGTTCATCATTTTTTACCCCAACAATAGTTCGTAGATGAGAAATATCTCCAAATAATCTTTGAAAGTCATTAAGAGTCTGTAGTCTATCTCTCCTAATTTGCACCTTTTGGGGTCTAATTTTTTGTAGCTCTATTTTATATCCTAAATAATTAATAGAATCTCCTCTTTGTATTTTTTCAGGAGCAATTTGTAATCCCCAGCAAGGCAAAATTTTCTTTACTTCTTCAAACATTCTTTCTAAAGTATCTGCATTTGAGTCAGCTAGTAAAATATCATCCATATAATGATAAATTATAGATTTAGGAAATTTTTTACGTATCACTTCCAATGGCTGTTGTACAAAATATTGGCACAGAGTTGGGCTATTTAACATTCCTTGTGGGAGGACCCTCCATTGAAATCTTTTAACCGGTTGAGAATTATTATAAGTAGGCACTGTGAAAGCAAATCTTTCTCTGTCTTTTTCTTGTAAGGGTATTGAAAAGAAACAGTCTTTTAAATCAATAACTATGAGAGGCCATCCTTTTGGTAACAGAGTAGGCAAAGGAATTCCAGATTGTAGAGAGCCCATCGGCTGAATTACTTTGTTAATTGCTCTAAGGTCTGTTACCATTCTCCATTTACCAGATTTCTTTTTAATAACAAATACAGGAGAATTCCAAGGGCTGGTTGACTGTTCAATATGCTGAGCATTTAACTGTTCTTCTACCAGCTCTTCTAAAGCCTGGAGTTTCTCTGTTGTTAAAGGCCATTGCTGAACCCATACAGGCTTGTCTGTTAACCATTTTAAAGGTAGAGCTGTTGGTATTTTTGGAAGATTATCAGTTGTTGTGCCCTGTTCTTGTATAATATGGATGGCTGGTGACCACTCAAAATAATGCCTTCTAATATTTCTCTCAGAAACATGTGCTAGTTTATGATTTGTTTCTGAGATTGGAGGGATTTTAATCTGAGTATTCCATTGTTGCAACAAGTCTCGACCCCACAGGTTCATAGCTATGTTAGCCACATATGGTTTTAATTTTCCTCTCTGTCCTTCTGGACCTATACATTCCAGCCATCTTGCACTCTGTTTCACTCCAGATAATGTCCCAATTCCTAACAGTTGAACGTTTACCTCTTGAAGAGGCCAAGCTGGATGCCAAAATTCTGGTGCAATTATGGTAATGTCCGCACCTGTGTCTACCAGACCAGACAACAAAACACCATTTATTTTTATCGTTAATTTTGGTCTCTGTTCATTAATAGAAGTTTGCCAAAAAATTTTCTTTATGTTTTCTCCTGAATTTTCTATTCTCTCTTTTTCATCATCCTGACCAGCCTGATTTATTCCAATAGTCATTTGGTTATTTAATCGCTCAGAGCAGGGATTTCCTCTACAGCTGCAGGAAAGGTTTGAACTGGTTTTGCTATGGGGGCCTGCATGAGGCCCCTCCGGGAGTTTCCCGAAAACTGAGGCAAAGGATTACCCTGTCTGTCCTTTGTTGATCTACATTCGTTGGTCCAGTGTTTTCCCTTACCACACCTTCTGCATACTCCAGAAGGAAGGGGCATTCTGTTGCCATTGTTCCTTGAAGAAACATTGCTTCTAGGATTGACCTGTTTACAGTCCCTTTTAAAATGTCCTTGCTTTCCACACCCAAAACATCTAACACTCCTCAAACCTTTTGAAATTACTTCTCCTACCCACGTATCATGCTCATCAACCTCAACATTAATTGTTTCTCTAATCCAATCTTCCAAAGGTGCAGATCTTGCCCTTAACGGCCTGATTATTCTTTTGCATGCTGCATTCGCATTCTCAAATGCCAAAGCTTCAATTATTGCCTTACTAGCTTCTGATCCTGAGACCATTCTGTTTACTGCTGAAGCCAGTCTTTCTAAAAAATCTGTGAAAGATTCTTTAGGGCCTTGCATAACCTTTGTGAATGACTCATGTTTTTTTCCTGGTTCATCAACTCTGTCCCATGCATTCAAGGCTGCCATTCGACATAAAATTACGGTTTGAACATCATATAAACATTGTGTTTGTATTGAAGCATATTGGCCTTCTCCAATAAGCTGATCCTGACAAACTTGTATTCCTTTATCCCTCCATTGTGTTTCTACATTTCTAGCTTCCTCCTTAAACCAAGTCAGAAATTGAATTCTCTGGCTGGGTTCCAGAACAGCTTGTGCAAGGTCCCGCCAGTCCTGTGGTATAATCCTATTATATGTTGACCAAGAGTTTAACATTTGCTTTACATATGGGGAATGCATGCCATAAGATACTATTGCCTCCTTAAACCTTTTAAAATCCATCAGTTCAATTGGAGCCCAGATATTTTGTGTAGCCATTTGATCAGGCATCTGCTGTACGGTTACAGGATAAATTAAGGATGATTGTGTGAAAACAGGCTTTCTTTCTGTAACCTTATGATCCAAACTTGAACCAACTTCACTGTTAAAATTAACAGGTTTTTCTAAAGCTGTTATCCTGGCACTTAAATCGACTATCTTTTTAAATAGTAAAATGAGAATAAGCATGGTGATTAACTGCATAATTCCCATAATACTAATCTTTTCATATAGTTGTTCCATTGTCAGACTGCCTAAAATTTCAAACAAAACCCAATTTTCTTCCAATGTACACAGGAAACCCATTTTTTTAAATGTGGAAAAAATTTGTCTTTTAAATAGTTTCCTTTATGACTTACCAAATCTGCGTAGAACAGTAGAAATCCGAGCGAATTTCAAAACAGCCACCTAGAGTCCTAGGTGTAAATCCAGAGAGAGAGAGAGAGAGAGAGAGAGAGAGAGAGAGAGAGAGAGAGAGAGAGAAACAGAGAGACAGAGAGAAAGCAAGAGAGAAAGCAAAAGCGAAAGTGAAAGTGAAAGCGAAGGGGTAGCCGGCTAAAGCTTAAAGCCAACCACTTGTTCCCTCTGAGCCGAGTCAAGGCTTGGCTTTACAGCCAGGGGCCCTGTTTAGCAGGGCAGGCCTGAGCTGTTTGTAGCACTGGCTTTAAGCAAGGAGCTCACAGTCCGGCCTGAGCCCAGACCTGGGCCGGGGCTAGGGAGCCGGCTGCTCCGGCTAGGGAGCTGGCCCCAAGCAGTTTTTAATGGATTCTTGTCACGTTGGGCGCCAGATGTAGATGTAACCAATCGTATTATTAAAATAAGAAACACAGAGCCAAGGTAAAAGAGAAAAGCCGAGAGGTCAGAGCTCAGAGATAAAATCTTACCTCCTGCAGCGCTCCTAGCTTCCCCGAGAGAGGGAGGTACTTCCTGTGTCCCTGTTTAAATAATCTTTCTGTTCTGCCTTCTCATTGGTTGTAAACCCAACCACATGACTGCCTCATCACTGCCTGTAAGTACCGCCCTCCAGGTCTTAAAGGCATATGTCTCCAATACTGGCTGTATCCCTGAACACACAGAAATCTACCTAGCTCTTCTAACCACCACGCTCTTACTATGGCTCTAATAGCTCTGACCCCAGGGCAACTTTATTTATTAACATAAAATTAAAATAACATTTCAGTACAAATAAAATATCACCACAATGGTGCCTTTTCTTTTTCTTATAAAGTACTCAGCCTCATAAGATCAGAATTGCCCCCATGAGTCATATAAACTTCATTACACATTAAATTAAAAATCTCTAAAGATTATCTTGTTGAGGAATATGTCATCAACATACAGATTTTCATCAAACACAATTCTACTCATAATAGTTGTTAAATATTTTTCTATGGAATTATGTGAATTGTTGCCAGAGTTTTTGTAGCTATAAGATTCCCTGTGTTCTGGCCAGGACAAATCTCCTCTACTTGTGTCTCCCATGTAAACACAGAAGCTTATTCAAATTAAACCTGGCCATTAGCCCAGGCTTTCCACTGACTAGCTCCTACTTTAAACTCAGCCCATCTCTGTTAATCTATATGTTGCCATATGTTCCCTGGCTTTATCTGTGTGCCATTACATGCTGCTCCCTGGACAGCAGGCTGGTGTCTCTCCCCACCTTCTTCCTGTCTCTCTCTTTGAATTTCCCACCTGCCTCTAAGCTGCCTTTCCACAGACCAAATGGCTTTATTTATCATGCAATCAGAGAAACACATATTTGCAGCACACAGAAAGACAATCCCCCATCAAGTTTTATCATTTGTTTAGTATTATTTTATTAATTTCTTTCTATACATGAAAGTTATGTCTCATTTGTAATTTTTCTTTTGAAATTAATAATTTCAGTAATTATTTGGCTCTTGGAGATCTTTAATATAAGATTGTTATCTTAAGGAAAGGGAAAAGCAAGAGAATCATCAACTGTATTGGAAATACTGACTTTTATTTACTATTATTAGACTTGTAATTAAAATCACAGATTAACTTTACAAGATAATATAATTATAACTTAAAAAGATACGTAGATTATTATATGTTAATGAGTTTAACTTAAGATATATTTTTTATAATATGTTATATAATGAATCATTAGAAATGATTTATGGTCAATCTGGGTATCAGCTGAAGTGAGAAAGAATAGGTAAGATATCATTATTATACATACAGGGCTCATATAAAACTTTATTTAGAGCCTTGAAAGTATGTGCTTATGCATGTCATTCCTAAGATCAGGAAAACATATTCAAACAAACTCATTTACTTGAACAAAGGTATAAATCTTCTTTTTTGAGGAAAGACAAGTTGCTAGTATGATATTCCTACTATGATGTTTGCAAGGATGTCAGATACTTAGCGTACATTTGAGATGGGCTTTAGGAATTTTTCTCCTCTACAGTTTGGAGAGGTGCAAACATGAGGAGTTCAACATAGATGCAGATTTAGTATAGGGGAAAACAAAAATATGTTCACTCAATAAAATAAGCAGCATGCATGGAAGATATTAGACTTAGATGGCAGAAGAGATATTATTACCAATAAGTATGGTAATCTCTTTGCCTTGCCTATAACTGGCCACTTTTGTAATCATACATGATTTTTATTGCTGCATTATTACCTTGGACGTAAGTCAAATAAAAAGGCCATTCTAGATACATTTCAAGAAATGTGTGGTTGACTGTGCTACTTCAGACACAAAACAAATCTGAGTCCCCATGGGAGACCTTGCTTTGGAGGAGATGGGAATGGGTGGTGAGTTGGGAGGAAGGCTAGGAGGTGGGAAGAGAGAGGACAGAGGAATCTGTGGTTGGTATGTAAAATGAATAGAAAATCTCTTAATAAAAAAATAATAATCAGAAAAATAAAAAAAGCGGAGGAGGAAATGTCTGTTTCTTCTTGATCCCAAGCAAAGGATATTGTGTAGAAAATGTTCCAAACATAAATACATTTTATTTTTTCTTACAACTAAGCATTCCCAACCACAAATCATCAGAAGCATATATTCTTAGAATTTATTTTATGCCTACCTTTGCAAATATTAACAATCGAACTCTTATTGTTTTAAATTATGGGACTTTCTTCTCTGTAGTAAGGCTTGAGTTTACTTTTGGTTTAATGAGAATTCAAATATTGAATAGAGTTTGTGTGTGTGTGTGTGTGTGTGTGTGTGTGTGTGTGTGTGTGTGTGTTTCTTACATGTGGATGCACATATATGGATGTGCACATACATATGAAGGCTACACATTGACATTTGTTTTCTCTGGCTCTCCACCTCATCATCTGTTTTTGAGATAAAACTCTGTCACTGAAACCAGCATTCTTCCCTTGATTAGAATGTCTTGCCTGTAAGCTCTAGGAGCCTTCTTGATTCTATAACTCATGTTCCTGGGTTGCAGATGTGTAAAATATGAACAAGGACACCCAACTTGTACTTGGTTACTGGGAATCTGAACTCAAGTCCTTGCATTATGAAGAAGGTAGCTGAGTGACTCAATACCCTGGAACAGAGTATTTTGAATCTCATGAAGCCTATCATGTTCTACAACAGACTTTTCATGATTCCTTTCTATGTTTCCTCTCAATCAGATTCAATTTTTAAAGAGCTTTCAAGAAACTATGGAAAATGACAAATAGCACAGCAGCTGCTTATAAAAGAATAACATTCTTCCCTATCCAGACCTCTAAGGAGCTATAAATGTCACCTCTAGCAGACACACCATTTATTAGAGCATAAAACCAAACAAATTCCCCCAAAGAAGTGTTAGTTTTAAACTGACATATAGTGCAGCCTCCTCTTTTATGCACACACCATTTCTCATTACCCATCCCCAAATTCTCTCCAGAATCACCGCAGCAGCTTTGTACAGTCTCCACTACTTGTTCAAAGTCAAAAACATTGTGTAGCACTCTGAACTGGAACTGATCTGTTTGAAAGTCATGCTGACATTTATATACTCTTGTCAGTTAAACAGATACTCAGACTTGCATTGTTTCAAATTTGTATTTGTCTTTTATTCTTCATCTGCTTCTGGAAGAAGTCTCATTTGTAGTAGAACAAAATTGTGTAAATGTAAAGTATGGCATTATCACTGACAGTTTCAACCTAATACATAATAGCATAATAACTAGAAGTCCCTTAAAATATCATGACATTTATGTTATGTAACTATAATGGTTATGTTGTAACTAAATGTGCAGTTGTTTGTTTCTCTGTATTTCAATATTAATATATTATTGCTAGGAGAACTTCAGTGTTCTCTTTTTCTTCTTATGTGTTCTAGACATAATCAGTATACTGTGCCTTGAAAACAAATGTAAGAATTTGAAGAAAATTTTTATGTCTTTCTTATGTTTTAGGCTACAGATTAAGAACAAGAAAGAGGGGCTGGAGAGATGGCTCAGAGGTTAAGAGCAACAACTGCTCTTCCAGAGGTCATGAGTTTAATTCCCAGCACCCACATGGTGGCTCACAACCATCTGTAATGAGATCTGGCACGCTCTCCTATATACATAATAAATAAATAAATCTTTTAAAAAAAGAACAAGAAAGAATTTCATCAAGAATTAAGATCCTGTTTTATATATTCTTCCTGATTTTCAAATGTCTAAGCATAATTTATTAATATTGATCAAATAATGAAAAGACTAGAGTATTTGCAGCTATAAATTCCAATTATGTAACAGCTAAGCTATAGAAAATTAAAAGATATCAATTTAGCTCATAGTTACAGGGAGTTATGAACACAGTGTGCCAATGAAAAATTTATGAGTAAAAAAAATGTGTGATTTCAAGTTAGTGGACATACTGTGCTATCAGGAGCAACAAAAATTAATTCAGAACTGAATGACAATTTTGAACATGTGCATATGTGTGTATGTGTGTGTGTGTGTATGTGTGAAATGTATTACTTTTTTATTATTTTGACTTTGAGGAGGAGCATGGCATTAGAGATTAAAAAAGAAAATTCATAAATTAAAAAGACAGTGGAGTATTAAATGGGACACACCAGTCTATTGATGAACAAATGTAAAATGTACTTCCTTAAATAACGGAGAGTCAATTAAAGACTTCATTTTAAAATGACTAAATGAAGCTATTCTTGAGGTTTGTAAATATACAAATTTTATTAGGATTGTTCTTTGATCAATTCATGTGCACCTATGCTACATACTGATTAATGTCATTCCTACACTCATTGAAAGGTCCCAACCCATTTTAGCCTCCTACCTCCCTAATAGTTTCTTTTCTTCATTTTTGTCTTTTCATTTTATTTTGTGAATTGCTATGTTTAACCAAAGTCATGTATGTACATGGCTGTGCATTTGAAGGTATCTATTGGAGACTGGTGGTTTGATCTCCTGGTACATAAATAAAGAGAATGCCTGCCTTTCCATAGAATTCATCAGTAACAATAATTGAGCAGGAAATGCATGAGGTATTTATGAATCCCCATTCCCAATTGATTGTTGATGGTGTAATCTTGGGAAGGCCGATTGCAGAGAACAACTTTTGTGAGATCCTGATTGCATCAGCTGCTTACATGCAGAAGATAACACTTGATAACACTTCTCCCATGTTTCTTGCTCTTGTATTCATCCCACTCAAATTTTACAATGTTTCCTGAGCCTTAAATGATGTGGTATACATATTTTGTTTAGGAATGAGCACTCAAGCATTACATATTCTCATGCTGAGTTGCCATGCGTCTCTGTGTTCACTTTTATTCTTTGCAGAGAAAGTTTATCAAAGTTGAGAATAGCATTCATCTCTGGGTACAATCATATAAATCTAGAAGGTGCTTGGCCCCATGACTATTTACCTAAATGGAAGTGTCAGCCAGCCATGAGTTTTTGACAAAATTTACATTACCAGGCATGAATTCCTTAGTTTGGAGAAAGATTCATATCCATTCAATGAGTTGTTAGCTCTGCTATAATGGTTATACTACCATTATACCAGTGGGCACCTGTTTTCCTGGAATGTTGTGCTATAGTGTATAATGTCCACAACTACATAAGAACATCAACTCCTTTTTCTCTCCCAGAAGCCTGTATAACATTCCCACCATTATGGATGAAGGAGTTGAGAAGACAGGGATGGAAAGGTAATCTCAACAAATGGTACATGAAAATCATATGGAAATTTACTGCATAGTAAAATAAAAGGGAGAGGAGAAGAGGAGAGGGAAGGGGAGGAAAAGGGAGGGGAGGGAGAAAAGGGAAGGGAAGGTAGAGGAAGGAAGAGAAGAGAAGAGAAGAGAAGAGAAGAAGAGATAAGCATAGAATTCAAATCAATGTTAGTAAAAATAGAAATTATTAATACTTTAACTGATAAAATTCAATAATTCTTACTAGTAAGTATTAGTATCAATTAATGCTATTTGCACTCATATATGTTTTCTTGTAGGTCTTAACATTTCAAATATAATGAGAAACATTTTCTTCTCAATAAAATTAATAATAATTACAGGGAATATGAGTCATAAAAAGTTCCTGTAAATTACTTATCTTTTCCTAGGAATAAGAAGTTATTCTCACTTTCAAACAGACATGCCTTTTCTCAAATGCATGACTTTTACTAGTATTACATAATTGTCCTGGCAAACCTTCCAGTGAGATGACATTGAATAGTGTGGAAAGTTGGACATTTTTTCTCTGATTCCTGATACAGAAAGAATACATTTTAGCCAGGCAGTGGTGGTACAGGCCTTTAATCCCATCACTCCGGAGGCAGAGCCAGGCAGATCTCTGTGAATTCGAGGCCAGCCTGGTCTACAGAACAAGATCCAGGACAGGCACCAAAACTACACGAAGAAACCCTGTCTTGAAAAACAAACAAACAAACAAACAAAATAAATGTTTACATGTTTTTTCTCCCTTAACTGTGATGAATTTTTCTGTTTTTGAAACTATACAAAATAATTATTGCTACAAGCCAAGACTTTTTTATTCTCATATATTACATCCCAATCACAGTTCTCCTGCCCTCCACTCCTCTCAGTCTCTCCCCCAACCCTATTCCATCCACTCCTCCTCCATTCCCATTAGAAAAGGACAGGCCTCCCAGCAACATCAACCAAACTTTGCGTATCAAGTTGCAATAAGACCAGGAACCTCTGTTCATATTAAGGCTGACCTTAGGGAACCTAATATGAGAAAAAAGGTCTCAAAAGCAGGTAAAAATGTCAAACATTCCCGACTCCCAATGTTAGGTATCCCACAATGTAGCAGGAATCTTAAATGGTCTTATTTACCTGATACCAGTTATTGGGGTGAATGCTGGAAGATCAGAGAAGCAGAACAAACCACAGTCATCTTGCCAGGTTCTCAGCTGATCCTCTTTCCTCAAACTGGAAGGCTCTGAGTCCTCATCCAGAATGAATCTCAGCTGAACTGCTACTAAAAGCCTAAAAGCTTAACTAGGCCTAGTTCCTGGTCCTCACGCCTTATATACCTTTCTGCTTTCTTCCATCACTTCCTGAGATTAAAGGCTCACTTCCTGGGATTAAAGGCGTGAGTCACCATGCCTGGTTATTTCCAGTGTGGTTTAGAACTCACAGAGATCCAAGGTGTATGTGCCACCATTTTCTTGCCTCTATATTTAGTGGCTGTTCTGTTCTCTGACCTCAGGTAAGTTTATTAGGGCACACAATATTTTGGGGAACATATTACCACACCACAAGAACACTACACGACACAACCATAACATACATGCAGAAGGCCTAGGCCAATCCCATGCATGCTCTCTGGTTGTCTGTGTGAGCTCCTATGAGCCCTGGCTAAGTGATTCTGTGGATTTTCCTATGGTGCCCTTGAGAGAGTAGTGGTGTTTATAGCTAACACTTTTTAAAATAGGTAGTATTATGTTTCTGCATAAAAGTTTTCTAATTAATTACTTTCATGCATTGTCACACTAAGCAACTTCACATATGAACTAAAAAAATGCCAGAAAATTTACAAAAACATTGAATTGTTAAATCTTAAAGTGATCTTGCTTGCAGTCTATACAACGAATGAGATCGTATATTAAAAAACAAAGCATGAATTTTATTCTGTATCCCAATTATGTTTAAACATCAAGTTTCTGAGTAGCAGTCATGGAGTTAGTATTAACTGATATGCTCAACTTAGATGTAGATATCTTCCCTCTAAATGTACTTTATTTTGAGGCCTTATCATACTTTGCTGCACATATGGCCACTGCTACACTTAAAAGATTTCAGTGCGTAAGTTAAGGGTTTCTATAAATGAATCTCTATCTCTTGGGACTGTAAAAGAAGAACTTTTTTGAAAACACAATATACTGATCCCATATTGTGTTTTTATTTTTTGATTCATGTTCCCTATCTGACACATATTTCAGGCAAAGAGGAAAGTGTAATACCAGGTGGTTATGAAAAAAATTTGAGTAGAAGAAATTTGTCTGGCAGTATACATGCAGACTCCAATTTCAATAGCCAGATGCTCATTTTATAAGGCAATTAAGGCTGAGCACAGATATGAAAATTCCAAACATTCTCCTTCCAGAATTTTGTATTTTTATATTAGAATACAGAACAATTTTGTACTGTAACATCCCCTTAGGTTTTAGGAAACCAGAAACTTATTTAAGGTTTTGGTTTTTTGCTCATCCAATTTATTTTATATATTCTAAACATCTTGGGGAAACATGATTAAGGTAACAGTCGACTTCTGAAGCAGTTCTATTGTATATACCTTGTAAGTCAAGAATATGTTCACTTTGTGTTTCTGACTAGACAAAACAAACAAACAAAAGCAAAACAACAAAAAAATTAACACACCCCAAATTAGGGTATGTGTCATTTTACAGCATCTATAAAAATGTAATGTGAATCCCTTAATTTAGATGAACATTCTTATTAAATAAGAAACACAGAGCCAAATGAAGCGTTAAAAGCCCCAGAGGTCAGAGCAGTGGCTGAGAGCTGAGACTTAAAACCACCTTCTTACCCTGCCTGCCACTGCTGTCCTTCCCCTCAGCAAGAGACCAAATTCCTGTGTATCTGTCTTTTTTTAGACTTTCTGTTCTGCCTTGTCATTGGTTGTAAACCCAACCACATGATCTTCTTGTCACTGCCTGCCTGTACAGACCTCCAGGTCTTCTATGGTTGATATTGAAATTAAAGGCATGTGTCTCCATGCTGGCTGTGTCCTTGAACACACAGAGATCTGTCTGTCATGTGATCTGGCCTCTGCTATAGCTTGCTATTAGCTCTGACCCCCAGGCAACTTTATTTATTAAATACAAACAAAATCATATTTCAGTACAAATAAAATATCACCATACCTTAATCAGTAGCTGACACAAATTTAACAAATGAAGTTCCCTGGAAAATACAAAGGGAAAAAGATATATTAGTATTTACTAGAGGCAATATTGAGAGGCAAAGCAAATCTCAATGGAGCTGAAGTGGACAGAGAAGAGTTTCTGTGTGACTTTCCTACCATGTATGGTATGCAGACATGTAAAATGTTCATAAACTACACTCAATGAGACTCACATTCCCCTTGTCCTAATGAGATTCAGTAGTAGTCTACTGACTCTAGGAATGAGAATACATAACATGAACCCAGATTGCAAGTTATGAGTCACAGAGCATGAGAAGTGTTAAGTTGTCCTCAGAAGTTGAAGCAGGAAAATGTGGGTGACCTTCAGGTGAAAGGGAGATCTGACATTTTCCAAGTGTTTGTTGTGGAGCAGAATGGAGACAGGAAGATAAATCAACCAGGAGAAAATAGTATCTTGTAAGAATCATATGACAGCAGTATATGAATGGAAGCAGTATAAATAATGGTGAAAATAATATATTATTTTATTGTCCAAAGGGCAAAATGTTGAAGAACAAAACATTTTCATGGAAGGGATAGTCAGTAAAGATGGACAGGAAAGCTGGAGGAGACCATCTTTGGAAGATAAGTGTCATGGGGAAGCTAACATTTAGATAAATTCCATTTGTATTCATTTACTCTAAATTTATAATATAGAAATACCATTCACATTTCCAAAGAAGGTGTTTCTTGAAAAAATTAAATGTTTCTATAAAATATTTAGAATATTTTTTCATTATTATAGCAAAACTATACTCTGAGAGAATACCCATTTTAATGTTGCCAGAACAAATTTTTAAATAAAAATTTCACCCAAAACTGGCAACCTTACATGCACACTGATTTCAGTATGAAATCAGGGTGGTGGAGAAGAAACTGTCCTGCTTCTGCTTCTTACTGCCTACTAAAGAGAGAATAATTGAACTTCAAGTGATAATTTAAATTATGTGTGATGGTTAATAGTGGCAACCAAACAGAGTCTAAAACCATTGAAGTTATAAGCCTCTGGGCATATCTGCAAAAGATTTTACAAATTAGGTTGCGATTGGGAGATGTACCCTAAATATGGGCAGCACCATTCCTTAGGGTAGGCTCTTAGGTTATATAAAAGAGAAGATTGTCTGAATACTAGGATTTTTTTCTCTCTGTTTCTTGAGGCCATCATGCCTTCCTCAATATCGTGTATTGCATTCCTACAATTGTAAGCCAAAGCAATCTTTGCTTCTTAAGTTGTTCTTGCCAAGTATTTTACAACTGTAAATGACAAAAAGTAAGGTTTATAATGTGTCAGATGGACAATAATTCTCTTCAAATTTCTTGGAACGTTTCTCTTCCATATCAATGGTAACAATACTACTGGCATAGAAGATGTACAAGTTATTAGGAAACAGCAGACACAATATAGTACAATGTCGCTTCACATTTATAACATATTTTCTGTTGACACTGTTTCTTCACTAGGATTTTTTAGAGGTATAATTATAAATAAGAATATTGCTGATAATGTGGAAAACAGAACCCCAAGAAAGACACGGAGAAATGGATGAGATCTACATGAACAGCCTGGACATGAGTGGGAGCAATGAAAGGCAAGGGTCGAGGGAAAGAGAGTGGGAGATCCTAGCTGGATCAAGAAAAGAGAAGGGAGAACAAGGAATAGGAGACCATGGTAAATGAAGACCACATGAGAAAAGGAAGAAACAAAGAGCTAAAGAGGCCCACAGAAATCCACAAAGATATCCCCACAAAAGACTGCTGGCAATGGTCGAGAGACAGCTGGGACTGACCTACTCTGGTGATGGGATGGCCAAACAACCTAATAGTTGTGCCAGAAACCCCATCCAAGGACTGAGGAATCTGGATGCAGACATCCACGGCCCCGGGTGGAGTGCTGGGAGTCTAATTAGTGGGAAAGAGGAGGGTTTATATGAGCGAGAATTGTTGAAACCAAGGTTGGATAAAGCACAGGGACAAATAACCAAACGAATGGAAACACATGAATTATGAACCAAAGGCTGAGGGGCCCCCAACTGGATCAGGCCCTCTGAATAGGTGAGACAGTCGGTTGGCTTGATCTGTTTGGGAGGCATCTAGGCAGTGGTACCAGGTCCTGGGCTCCTTGCATGAGTTAGCTGTTTGAAACCTGGGACTTATGCAGGGACACTTGGCTCAATCTGGGAGGAGGAGACTGGACCTGCCTGGACTGAGTCTATCAGGTCAATCCCAGTCCTCAGGGGAGACCTTGATCTGGAGGAGGTGGGAATGGTGGGTAGGCTGGGGGGCAGTGGAGGGGAGCAGGAAGGGAGAGGACAAGGGAATCTGTGGCTGTTATGTAGAACTGAATAGTATTGTAAAAGAAGAAAAAAAAAAGAATATTGCTGATAATGGTATAAAATATATATATTTTATATATTTTATTGATATGACATATATCAATAAACTGGTATAGCAAATATAATTATTCTGTATGTTTCATATAAGTATACAAGTCAATGTTTTATATTTCATATAGATGTGTGTGTGTGCATATGAATGTGTGTATGAGTTTACACCTGATGTTAAAGAAGTCTTATATAAACCTTAAGTAAGAATAAGTTCAATTAGCTCTCTGCTTTCTGGGAGAATTTCTACTAGAGGTTTGTTTTTGTGTTTCAGAGGTTTCCTCCGTGCTTTCTTGGTTGTATTTTTCCTCTTCTTCTGGTGAGGCAGAACATAGACAGAAGGTCAAACATCAGCAAATGGTTGCAAAGAAGTTGTAGGGGAGATAAAGTTGAGAAGAAGGAGGAGACCGAAATAGATTAAAATAATATTCATTCCATCCAAACCCAGGATGTCATGAATCTGCCAACTGATTAGTTCACTGATAATGCCAGAAATATTATGATTCATTCAGCTTCAGAGATCCCACCTCAGTACAACTAGATTGAGGACCACACCTTTAGTACTTGACCCTTGGGAGACATTTCATTCCAAACCATAACTAAGTACTTAAGTATGTTTTAATTATTTGTTTATTTCACAACCTTGTCACAATTCTCCTTCCCTCCTCTCCTCCCAGTTCCTCCTCCACCCTACAACCCGTGTTTCCACCCCCCAATCCACTCCTCCTCTGTTTCAGTTTAGGGAAGGGCAGGTTTCCCATGAATATGAACAAAACATGGCAAATCAAGTTTCAGTAAGACTAAGGCTGTATGAAGGTTGGACAAGGAATCCAGTATGAGGAATTGAGTGTGCCAAACCAGTAAAAGACTTGGAGACAGCCCCTCCTTGTTCCCACTGTACTTAAATATTTTTAAAATTGTTCATTCTGGTAAAGACTGTATTTTAGAAAATTCATTTTTACTGAAGGTTATAATTTTGATGCCTTTGTAAACCTATGATGCAAATATGTTTACAAATATAATACAAAAAAACATGTAGGTGCAAAGACTTATACAAGTGAAGGCATGGCGACAGCCTGTTAACTGGCACATAAATAGTTCATTACTTATTATCAAGAGAACAAAGGAAACTGGGACTTCATAGGAGGGAAGGATACTAATAACAAGACAATTAAAAATTGTCTTTGATAGGCAAGGAGGCATGGTGCTGGAGCATTAACGAGGGCATTAAATGTTGAGATGACAATCACTCTGTAGGAAAAGATAGGAGGAGGAAAAAGAGATAGGCAGAGAGACAGAGACAGAGAAAGAGATAGCCAGGTAGGTAACTAGGAATGGGATGAGCCTCAAAGCCTACCCACAGGGATGCCTCCTCCAAGAGGACCACATCTCCTAATCTTTCCTAACTAGTTCCACTAAAAACCAAGCATTCAAATCTGTGAGCCTGTGGGTTCCATTCTGATCAAACGTCCACAGTAGGTTAATGGGTTTCCATATAAACCACAAATAATAGTATAAGAGAAATATAAACAAGATATGGGAAACCAGCTATGTTCTTGCTTGAAAAGAAAGAAAAAAGAAATAGCATTATGAATGATTTGCAACATCAGAGCTTAAATAAAGCAGATACTCAGTAAAAGTTCAGTTTTTTCAGTATCTATAATAATTATAGCATTAATTATTATAATACATATAGTATTAATTATCATGTTAATTACAATATCTTACTATGGTCCTGAGTATCCATGGAGAAACTCAGATATAACAGAAACACTGCCATGGTGAACATTGGGTCAGAAAGTCAGACAACCACCATGCCTACACGACTTCAGTCTTCTCTGACACAGGTCAGTGCATTGTTGTAGCCCAGTGTAATCTAGAAAAGAAACATTTTTTAGAAATAAGTGCAGAGTCACAAGGCAAGGGTCCACTACTCAAGATGAAGTATCTCAACAGGGCAGAACGTTCTTGCTTTGCTCACAAAAGAAGAGCAATCACAAAGGAAGACAATGCACTTGGTGTTCATTCTAATAAAGGTGCACATTGTAACTTTTTCTCACAGGTTCACATCTGAGTCTCACAATCTTTTAAAATTGGCTAGAAAAATAAGGAAAAGAGCTACTCTAAGCACCCAAATTCCAAGATTGCAGATCTTTATGGAAATAAACAAAGATTTATACTGGTGCTGGGGAGGATGAGATTAAATATTTGCATAAAGGTTTTACAAAGTGGGAAGCCATAGAAAGATTTGCATAAAGGCTTACAGTATGGATGAGATGAGATAATTTGAATTCTTTGTCTTAAAAGACATTTTACAGTGTCTGACAGAAAATAATATTCATTATTTCTTGCCCAATAAAATCCATATGAAGTAGATAGATAGTATCAAAAAATGCTTGTCCCATCAACACATTTTAAGAAGTAAAATATAGTGTAGTTTACTAATTTTAGATGTGATTCCATAGATATTTGATTTCTTTTCTTTTCCAGAAATTTTCTCTTTACACATGATTATGCAATATCTTAAATGGTTTGCTTTTTGTTCTCTCTTCTCTTGTATCTTGTTCTTTCAATGACCTCTTCTACTATTTGTCCTGAGCTAGAGAAAGAGATTAGAGCATGATGCAAGGAAAAGAAAGTAGACTTTAGCAGCTCTAAACCCTGTGTTTGGCTTTCAATCTTGACATTAAACAGCTGTGAGACTTAAGGAAAAAATTTAAATGGACATTCACTCATTCACTGAGAACGAACGTCTTAAAATACACACACACAAAAAAAAAAACCACACACACATTCTCTCTCTCTCTCTCTCTCTCTCTCTCTCTCTCTCTCTCTCTCTCTCTCTCTCGCTCTCTCTTCAACAATACTCAAAGTGGATGTTATTTTCCCTGAAAAAAAATGTGATCACAGGGATGATGTGTCAGGGATGATAACACACACTGTAATTCCAGTGCAGAGGAGGCAAAAACAAGAGGATCACTTTGAGTTTGAGACTAGTATGCACTACTCAGTGAATTCCAGGAGGGCCAGGACTACAGAGAAAAATTCTGTCTCACACAGGCAGACAAACAAATACACAAAAGAAGGAAAGGAATCTTGATCACAGAGATTTAATTGAAAAGTGGAAAACCCACCGTGGAAACAAGGCCTCCTATATCCACAGCTCATCTCCATCTGTCACTGTTTGAGTTTAAGCAAGCTGGATCCGAAGTTAGCTCAGGTCTTATGGGGAAGACTCAAGATGGTGTATCAAGCTAGGAGATAATAAATAATGTGTGAAATGACTGCCAAGTCAAAGACACTAAAAATGTGAATTTCTTTTCCAATTATTTCTACCACTCTTGAAATATCTAAAAATTAGTGTGAAATTCATTGAGTTATAAAACATTCAAAGATGATTTAAGTACTTTTAAGAGAATTCCTTTTTCTGAGAATTTTGTTCTAGGGTGATACTTTTAATATTGTGTTATTGTATGTTTTCCTAGAATGGCAGAAATTATCTTTCCAATTCTGAAAGTGTTATTTTATGTTTTTCTTTAGGATTTCAAACCAAGGAATTTTATTTAACTGTACTATTTATATCATTTGCAAATTTCATACTAAAAAATTACATTTTCCTGTCCCTGGCTCCTCTATGAAAATGATATTTCTTCTTTTCTTACTTATCAAATTATTGAAATAATTATATTACTTATGTTACAATTATAAAATTATTTGAGAGCTTTCTTTAAATATGTGATTTTATTATTGATTAAGCATGCTCGATTGTGAGTTTAAAATATTACTGAAATAACAGTTCCCAAAAACATAGCATTATTTTTAAATTTCTCTTTTGAGCTATTTGACAGTTTGTATAGTTCCTGATAATGGTGGGTATTAGTGAATATTTCATGTTTATTTCTCGTGATTTTATTCTGTTGATGAGTATGTGTTTTGTTGAAAGCTGCTGTACCCCTTTTATATTAAATTTAAATATTCAGATACTGAAATTTATTTTATTTTATTTTTGGCTATGTCTTCTGTCTCTTTAGAGTAGTTTATTTCTATTAGATAAGAAGTGGCAGCTGGTAAGACTTTTCCATGTTTTAGTTACACTTTTAAATCAATGTCAAGGTTGTTTATTATCCTAATTAATACCGTGCTTAGATGAAGCCCTGAATTAATAGAAAGCATGGGACAATCCAGTGCATGAATTGCACAATTGTAATTCAGTATGCTATAGCATTATTTGCATCTCACAAAATCTTAAATGAGAATGGATCAGAATGTCTCAGTAATGTTCCTCAAATCATCAGTATATGACTTCCATCATTGAAGTCAATCACTCAAAGCCTTTGGCTGTACACAAAAGGTCAGACTTTGTGTAGAAAGTATTCGTATAATGGCACAACCTTCTCTAAGGGCTTTGGACCACTTGTTGGCTTCCCTTTAAGTGACAGGTGTCTTTTGTCCTTAGAACAAGTCCCCATCCACTTTCTTCCCACAGGTGCATTAGTGCCTGCAGACTGTCAGGTGGGTAATGAGAATTCAGTGGCTTGAGAAGACATGTCATTTTCCCGAAGATGATGAAAAGTCACTTCCACCCCTTTCCCAGGGCGGATGTCTTATTTTCCTGCCACTTTTTCTGCAGCACATTAGTCACACATTGCTTGATCTTGTCAGATTCATCAAACAAACCATTTCCATCAATTATGTGACAGTTTATATTATCCAAACTTGTCAGGAGCCCCACGAACTTTTACCATGTTTCCACAGATGTGTCAGAATCTCTTAATCCCTACTGGCACACAGTGAGAGGTGCAGGACTGGGAAGAAAGACATGGACATGTGCAATAGCATTCTCCAACTTTATTCCACAGGGTCAACTCCTCAGTTTTCAGATTTCAATGCTCTGAGCAGCCCATTTAGGAAGCCTCCTTTTCTGTCTATGCACATGAAGCTGTGATACCAGATTCAGCGAAACTGATTTTCAGTTTGCCACAGACTCTCTGTACTCACCTACCCTGGCATTTACATGGTTTGATCATTTGTCTATCTTCCATTCTAAATTTCAAACTCAGTGAGAAGCTTTAGCTGTGTGTAGAAAAGAGAAAAACCACTGAGATTGTAAAGGGGTGATATATTTCTAGAGTGTGATACAAAGGGGGCTTTTTTTGTACCCTTTGGCAGTTTTTTGGGAGAGCTAATGACATGCTCACAGATTGTTTAGAACACAGAAAAAGAAAGATAGTCATCTTTATGTCCTGCTCTTTATTCAGGATTTACCTTCAGCAGACTGAATATATTTTTACTGTTCTTTCTTGTATTTGTGTTTCCTGATCATTTGCTTTAAACTTCTCTGTGTTTGTGCATGTGAGTGTGTGTGTGTGTGTGCGTGTGCATGTGAATGTGTGTGCGTGTGCATGTGAATGTGTGTGTTTAAATATACTTTGTTATGTGAATGAATTTAAAGATTGAGACCAATGGATCATGAGATCTGTGTGAAACAGCATCAACTGAACAAATACGAAGAAATTTGTTCAATGTTCTGAGTGCCGAACATGACTGCAAAGATAGCCACAAATTTCTGATGAGATGTTTAAAAATTCCTAGTGTGTGAATTAAAAAGGCAATATTTAATAAGCAGAGATTATAAAGCTAGTGATATTCTTTTATTATGGATATTGTTTCTATATAGCAAATTCTATGAATATGGTAAAATATCTAATGCATTTTATTATTTAATTAAATTATGAATTTTTCAAAATGTAATAAAACTATAAAAATGTTTGTGAGAAAGATGGTATGAGAAAAGCAATACATTATAAAATGCTAGTGAAAGAAATAAGGAAGGATATTTAAAGTTTTATGAATGCCAATGAGTATATATTTAAGTGTCACATTTAAAAATAAAACTCTAGAGGCTGGAAAGACAGCTCAGCAATTAAGAGCAAGTGTTGCTGCAGTGGAAGACCCAAGTTCTCTGCACTTTTGTTAGAAGACCCATAACCTGACAGGGCAGGGGAAGAGTACTGATAGCTAGTCAATCTGCATCACAGCTTAAAACACCTTGTAAGAGGAAAGCCCTTTTTGATCTAAGAGGTTGTCTGGGGTGGTGAGAGAGAGAGAGAGGGGAGGCCTTGATTTGCACAAGAAACAAAGTTTGTTCATCTAGTTGGTAGGCATTTGGCCTGTGAGACATGTAGTCTCAGAAAGGACATTTTATCTTAGATCTGGGAGAGAGGGGTTCAGGCTTCTAACAGATGGCCCCTTTAGCTATCTGTTCCTTGCTTTTCTTTTAAGGCTTTGTTTGGGATTGACTCTATCTTAGGAAGTAGCTCAAGGAGGATATTTGCAAAAGGCAGATACCGAACACAAATGCTAAAGAGGGGGCCTGGAGCTCAGAGGCAGAAGGTTCTGTTTACATGACTATCCAGGTGCTTTGAAACGGAGAGTCACACACATATACATTTTAGAAGAATTATGAGCACAAGGAACTCATAGCAAAACACAACTGAATATTAAGCTGCATAGCACCAATAGTCCTTGCTGATTGACTTTCCACTCGACTGAGCCTTGGTCTTGTCAAGGTATGGCTTATAATATACAGCTGGACTACTATTTCATATTCCTGCAGCTCGCCACACTTATATACTACATAATTGCATTATAGTTCAACCACAAGCAATACTGAATACAGACATAATGATTCTGTGGTAAAAGCAGTCAACACCGTTATCACAGCATTTTTGAGGTAAAAAAACACTAAATTTAGCAGGAATCCAGATGTCCTCTAGGGTTTAGTAACCCCACTAGGTGCCCTTTATAATTCCTTCTCCAAGGTCTCAGCCCTTGTGGCCAGGAGGTGTCAGAAATTGAGGCCTGAGAAACAAACTATAAGAGCAATTTTCATTCTTCAAGGGCATAATGTAGCATTTGTGTCTGTAGCATAATAAACATTGAGCTGTTTCCTAATTGCATTCCTATATGCCTTAATCTTAAAATATGGGCCTGTTCCCCTCATAAGCTCCCAAAAGGAAAGGTCTTGATAGCTTACTCTTTTTTCCATTATTCCATACCAATCTGATTCCTTCAGTGTATACTCCTATCTATGGCAGAGGGCACCAAGCCAGTCTAATTTCTCTCTCTCTTTTTTTTTATTAAGAAAAGTTTTTCATTTATTTTACACACCAAAGATCCCCCTCTTCCCTCCTCCCATCCCAACCCATCCCCCATTCCATTCCACAAGAAGTCAAAGCCTCTCGTGTGGAGGCACATCCACATGAGATGTGAGTAAAGTAAAGTAAAGTAAAGTAAAGTAAAGTAAAGTAAAGTAAAGTAAAGTAAAGTAAAGTAAAGTAAAGTAAAGTAAAGTAAAGTAAAGTAAAGTAAAGAGTAAAGGCAAGTCCAAGCCCTTCCTCCTGCCTCACGGCTGCACAAGGTGTCCCATCATAGGTAGTGGGCTCTACAAAGCCAGCTCATGCACCATAGACGGATTCTGATCCCACTGCCAGGGGTCTCCCAAGCAGATCAAGCTACACAACTGTCTCACCATGCAAAGGGCCTAGTCCAGTCCCATGTAGGCTCCACAGCCACTGATCTAATTTTCACGAATTCCCTCTAGTTTGGTTTGGTCACCCCTGAATGTTTCCCCATCATGATCCTGATGCACTTACTCATAGAATCCATCTTCTCTCTCTTTGATTGGACTCCTGGAGCTCTGTCTAGTGATTGGCTGTGGATCTCTGCATCTGCTTCCATCTGCTATTATTGGAGAAAAGTTCTGTGATGACAGTTAGTGTATTTACCAGTGTAATCTCTGGGGAAAGACAGTTCAGTTCAGGCACCCTCTCCACTATTGCTAGTAGTCTAGGCTGGGGTCATCCTTGGGGATTCCTGACAATTTCCCTAGCACCGGGTATTTCTCTATTCTCATGATGTCTCTATCAGAAGGAAAAACATGGTATGTACCCACTCATAAGTGGATACTAGATATAAAGCAAAGGGTAATCAACAACTCACAACTCCAGAGAAGCTAACAGGGAACATCCAAAAAGGGACTCATGGACCACCGTGGGAAGGGGAAATAGATGAGATCTCCATGAGTAAACACTGGGCATGAGGGGTGGACAATGGAGGGTAGGGCATAAGGGATGAGAGCATAAGGGAATGGGGTGATGGAACTGGAACAGGGAGGGAGGGGGAATATAATGAAAGAGATGCCAGTCTAATTACTTAACATAATCTTCTCTCAATGGACTAGACAAGATCTTGACTTTCATCCGGTAAACCAGAAATCCTAGGCAGTATTCTATACTTATTAATTGAACTGTTGCCTTTTGATAGCCATAGACTATGGATCTGAACCCATTGTTTCTCTTGATTGTGTGTTTCTCATCTCTGAGGTCATGTGTGCCCAGTTAGTAAATCTTAAGCTTTTCTATTCATGGTGTAATGCGCGTGTGTGCGCACGGAGGGGGGGGGGCACTATTGGGATCTTGTGTGGGAGTAGGCAGAGTTAGCATGCTAAATGGTTCCATGGTGGCAGGGGTTTTTTCCAAACAATAATTTTGTTCATACATTATCATCCTCTACCAAACACTGCAAAATATTTGTCAAAGTAAAAGGTATAAGGAAGCTCCCAAAACAAAATAGAATCATTAAAATGAAAGTAAAAATATGCTGGAGAATTATTATCAACAATGTTGAAATGCTGGAACTTTGTCAAGCAGTAGTGGCTGCCCTGTAGTCCATGCTAGTGGTGGATGGACCATCCTTTGGTTATATGCCCATTTGAACTATAGTTGGGTCTTAAAAGAGATTCCCAACTTTTCGAGGAACTGCCATATTGATTTTCTTAATGGCTTTACAAGTTTGCAGTCCCATCAGCAATTAAAGAGTGATCCCCTTGCCGCCCCTACTAATCAGCATGAACTGTCACTTGTGTTATTGATCTTAGCCAATCTGACCAGTGTAAGATAGAATCTCAAGGTATTTTTGATTTGCATTTCCCTCTTGGCTAAAAATATCCAACAATCCTTTAAGTGTTTTTCAGCCATTACGGCAAATTCCCTGTTTACGTATGTGCTGATTTCTAATTTGATTATTTATTTTCTGATATCTACTTTCTTTAGTTCTTTATATATTTTGGATATTAGACCTCTATCATTTGTGGAGTGGGTCAAATCTTTTTCCATTCCATAAGCTGCTGCTTTGTCCAATTAACAGTATCCTTTGCCTTACAGAAGCTTTTTAGTTTCATGAGGTCCCATTTATTGATTGTTGACTTTAGTGTCTGTGCTATCAGGGCTCTGTTCAGGAAGTCTTCTACTGTGTTAATGCATTTGAGGTGTTCCCTGTTTTTCTCTTCTACCATGGTCATTGTATCTGATTTTAGGTGGAGGTCTTTGATCCACTCACATTTGAGATTTGCACAGGGTGATAAGTATGGATACTATATGTGGAAATCCAGTTTGAAGAGCATCATTTGTTGAGATAGTCCTTTTTTTTTTCTAGTATGTATTTCTGGCTTCTTTATAAAAAATCAGGTCTCCATTTGTGTTCAGATTTATGTATGGACCTTTAATTTGATTCCACTGATTACATGTTTGTTTTTATATAAAAATATAATGTTGTTTTTATGACAATATCTTTGTAGTACAATTTTAAATTAGGGATGATGATACCTTCAGCAGTTTTTTTATTATTTAGGATTGTTTTATCTATTCTGAGTTGGATTTTTTGTTGTTGTTGTTGCTGTTTTGTTATTTTATATAAAGTTGAGAATTGTCCTTTCAATGTCTGTAAAGAAGTGTGTTGGGATTTTTAGGAGGATTGCATTGAATCTTTAGATTGCATTTGGAGATGTGGCCTTTTTATTATGTTAATTCCATTAATCCAAGAGTATGGGAAAGCTGTCTATTTCCTGATATCTTCTTTAGTTTCTATCTTTATAAACTTGATGATTTCTTTCATACAAGTCTTTCATTTGCCTAGTTACAGTTATCCATAGATACTTATATTATTTGATGGTATTGTAAGGTGAGGTTTCCTAATTTCTTCCTCAGTCTGTTTGTCATTTGCATATAGGAGGGACACTGTTTCTTTTTTCTTTTTTTTTTTTTTCAATCTTGTATCCAACCACTTTGCTGAAAGTGTTTATCAGCTGTAGGAGTTCCTCAGTGGAATTTTTAGAGTCACTTATGCATATTATCATATCATCTAAAAATAACAATACTTTTACTTCTTCCTTTCCAATTTGTATCAGCTTGATTCCCTTCAGTATTCTCATTGTTCTATCTTAGACTTCATGTACTATATTGAATAGATATGGAGAGAGTTGACAGTTGTTTCTTGTTCCAGATTTTAGTAGAATTGCTTTGGATTTCTCTCCATTTAATTTGATATTGGCTATAGACTTACTATAAGTTGTCTTTATTATGTTGACACATTTCCATTGTATTTCCAATCTCTTTTTACCATGACAGTGTGTTGGATTTTATCAAAGGCATTTATTTATCTAATAAGATCATGTAGCTGTTTCCTTTCAGTTTGTTTACATGGTGGATTATATGTATTGTTTTTTGTATACTAAACCATTCATGCAACTCTGGGATTAATCCTACTTGGTCATGGTGAATGTTTTTTTTTTTCATGAGTTCTTGGATTCTATTATAAGATTTTATTGCGAGTTTTTTGTTTGTTTGTTTATTTGGGTTTTTGGGGTGTGTGTTTGTGTGTGTGTGTGTGTGTGTGTGTGTGTGTGTGTGTGTATGCATGTGTCTATGTTCATAAGGGAAATTGGTCAGCAATTCTCTTTCTTTGTTGAGTTTTTATGTGGTTAGGATATCAGGGTAACTGTAGCCTCATAAAATGTAATGGACCATGCTCCTTCTAGTTCTATTATGTGGAATATTTAGAGAGTATTGACATTAACTCTACTTTGAAAGTCTTATAGAATTCTATGTTAAAACAATCTTGCTCTGAGCTTTTATTTGTTTAGGAGATTTTTAATGACTGATTTTATTTAAATAGGGCTTGAAGGTCTATTTGTATATCTGATTTTGATTTAACTTTAGTAAGTGATGTCAACTGAGAAAATTATCCATTTCTTTTAGATTTTTCAATTTGGTCGAGTAAAGGTTTTTAAAGTACATCAGTATGATTCTTTGAATTTCCTTGGAGTCTGTTACTATGTTGCCCTTTTCATTTTAGGCTTTGTTAATTTTGATATAATCTCTCTATCTTTTAGTTGGTTTGAATAAACTATCTCATTGATTTTCTCAAAGAACCAACTCTTTGTTTCCGTGATTCTTTGTATTGTTTTCTTTGTTCCTAGTTTATTGATTTCTATACACATTGGATTATTTCTTGCTGTCACTCAGTTTTGGAGTGCTTACTTTGTTTTGTTCTAGAGTGTTCAGCTGTTCCGTTAAGTTCTGCTAGTATAGGATCACTCCATTTATTTTTTTATGTAGGCACTTAGTGATAAGAACTTTCCTCTTAGCACCACTTTCACTGTGTCCCATCAATTTGTATATGCTGTGTCTTCATTTTCCATGAATATTAGAATGTATTTAATTTTTTCCTTTATTTCTGTCTTGAGTCATTTTTCATTCAGTAGAAAGTTGCTCAGTTTCTATGAGTTTGTAAGCTTTTTGTTGTTTCTGTTGCTGTTGAAAGCCAGCTTTAATCCATAGGGGGTCTGATAGGATGGAGGGGTTATTTCAATTTTCTTGTATCTATAGAGACTTGCTTTGTGTCTGAGTATGTACTCAATTTTTGTGACAGTTTCATGAGTTGAAGAGAACAGGGTATATTCATTGTGTTTGTACAATGTTCTGTAAATATCCGATAGGCCCATTTGGTTTATAACATCTGTATTTCTCTGTTTAGTTTTTGTCTGGATGACTTGTCCATTGGTTAAAGAGGGGTATTGATATCTTTCACTATCAGTATGTGAGGGTCAATATGTGATTTAAGGTGTAGTTGTGTTGCTTTAACAAACTTAGGTGTCTTAGTATTTTGATCATAAATGTTAAGAATTGTGAGGTCACCCTGGTGGATTTTCCCATGTTTGAGCATGGAGTGTCTTCCTTGTCTCTTTTTAATAGTTTTAGTTTGATATCTATTTTGCTAAATATTAACATGGCTATACTAGCTTGCTTCTTAGGTCCACTTGCATGGAATATCTTTTTCCAACACTTTACTCTGAGGATATGACTGTCCCTGATTTTGAAATGTTTCTTGTATGACATAGAAGGATAGACCTTGTCACATTTATTCTGTTAGTCTGTGTCTTTTCATTGAAGAATTATTGCCATTGATATTGAGAGGTACCAATAAACAATCATTGTCAGTCACTGGTCTGGTTAGTTTTTTTTTTTTTTTTTTTTTTTTTTTTTTTTGTTGGTGGTGGTGATGGTGGCATTGTGTATATGTGCTTCCCTTTTTTATTTTGCTGGTGTAAGATTATTTATTTCTTGTGTTTCATAGGTGTAGTTTACTTCCTTAGGTTGAAGTTTTTTTTGTTTTTTGTTGTTTTTTTTTTCTAGCACCTGTCTGGCTGGATAGACGTTGTTTAACTTTGACTTTAGAATGAAATATCTGATTTCCTCCCCTTACAATCATTGAAAATTTTGCTGCGTATAGTAGTCTGTGCTGCCATCTGTGGTCGTTTAGAGTATGATGCACATCTCTCCAGGTCCTTCTGGCTTTTAGAGTCTCCACTGAGAAATCAGGTTTAA
Organism: Peromyscus maniculatus bairdii; assembly: GCF_049852395.1. Lineage (NCBI taxonomy): Eukaryota > Metazoa > Chordata > Mammalia > Rodentia > Cricetidae > Peromyscus > Peromyscus maniculatus. The sequence goes on from NC_134855.1 coordinate 76,142,190, forward strand.
TTCTAGTAAGTCGGCCTTTATATGCTACTTAGTCTTTTTCCCTTGCAAATTTTTAATATTCTCTTTCCTTCCTGTACGTTTTTTGTTTTGATTATTGTATTATAACTGGACTTACTTTTCTGGTCCAACCTATTTAGTGTTAGTCTTTATAGACATCTCTATTATTAGGTCAAGAAAATTATCATCTTTGACTTTGTTGAAAATATTTTGTGAGCCTTTTAGTTGAGTTTCTTCCACTTCCTCTATACATATTATTCTTAGGTTTGGTCTTTCCATGGTGTCCCAGATTTGCTGGGTGTTTTGTTTGAGAAGATTTTCAAATTTAACATTTTTTAGTCAATATATCCACTTATTCTATTGTATCTTTAATGAATGAGATTCTCTCTTCCATCTCTTGTATTCTGTTTGTGAAACTTGCTTCTGTAGTTTCTGTTTGAATTTCTAAGTTTTTATTTTCCAGAAATTCCTCAATTTGCTTTTTCTTTATTTATTCTTATTTCCCTTTTCAGGTCATGAATAGTCTTATTTACTTACAATATTTGTTTTTTTTCCTGGATTTCTTTAAACAAAATATAATTAATTATTATCCTTGGATGGAAATACAGTGATGTAATTCATATAAACATATAATTTTATTATGATGTGTACTTTTTCAAATAAACCATGTATTCAAATGTGTACTTTCACAACTTTTAATAATTACAATGAAATTATTATTGTGAAACCTAGAGTATATTCATAACTTACAAGTAGATACACAAGTTCCAGTTCTCATATTTATTTGCTAAAGACAGTTTTATGTGTATTGGTCATTTTTTCACTCACTTATCTTTTTGTGCATCTTTATCAATTATAACTTTTTCAGTATCAACTTTTAAAACGTCTATGATCATCAATATTTTGCTCTTTTCTATGACCTTATAACATTAAGAATCATGACATATTTATAGATATTCACTGCTTAAGTAATCCTAAGTTTTATGTCCTTTATTTCTTATCTATGAGTAGATATATGTGTGCATATATATATATATGTATATATATATATGGGTTTTCATATATGTGCATATATGGGTATATGTTTTCATAGATATATATGTGACACACACACACATATATACATATATTTGGGTTATCATACATGATTTTGTGTACATATATATACATATATATATATATATATTAATATGGGGCTTTATGTACCATTAGGAGTAAATTAATAGAGGATAATTGTCCAAAATTTAAAGCATGTCAAATTATTTTCAAATTTACTTCTATCATTAGCAAGCTAGAAAGAAAACCCTATGTTCAGTGATATATTCAATTTGTAATTCAAGTACAAATTTTCTATTAATTTTTCATAAGTTCAGTAATGATTTTTTCTATAAATTTCATTATTTAAATCATTACCATTCATTCATAGGTATATGTATTGGTGAAATTATTATGGCCATTCCACATAGTTAAAAGGATATTTATTTAATGGCGTAACTCACAAATTAAGGGATAGGTAGGTCGCAGGGTCTGGGAAAGGTGTATCACAATCCAGGGGTGTTCTCTGGAGCTCTGTTCGGTCCACCTCCACCGATCAGCGACCCGGCACCGAGTGAGCGCTGGCCCATCCAGCTCTCCGGTCTCCAGGCGCCTCCCCTAGTCTTGCCTCATAGGTGTGACAGTTGTCAGAGTCTCAATGGGGGTTGGAACTTCCAGATCCAAGCTGGAATGGCTACCCACTACATATATGTACCTATATATTTCTTGAATTCTTCACATATGAATGTCATGGGCATGAACTTTACTCTTCAGTGTATACCTTACCTTCCTATTTTCTTTAATTGTGTTTGATGAATGCTTTTAAAGTCTATTTTTTAAGTATAGTGACATCTTTATTTTTGAATCATTCCTTAAATCATGACCAATTTCAACCACTAAATTATAACTCAGTTGTTAAAACAGCTTTTACACATTTTCATTATTAGTTTGTGTCAAGGTCATTAAATCAATTCGATATGGAAAAGTATTTCCGATTGGTTAATGTTGTAAAGAGAGTCTCAAGTAAAAAAAAAAAAATGAAATAAACTAAAATAAAAACTTTTGATCCCTACTTTATAAGTTAAAATTAATTTGGCATGCACTATAGTACTAAATCAAAAGCCAAAACATATGGCTTCAAGAAGTAAATGATACATTATTGCTATAATTTTGGGATTAGCAAAGAATATTAAAATGAATATACAAGGCAACTAAAGCATATTATAAAGCTAGATTAATAAAAATAAAATTATAGCAGTTAAACCATAATGAAACTAACTAGAAAAGGTAAAGAAGCATTAAGAGTAGTATATTTCATTTACCATTCTAATAACAATGTAGAAAAACGAAACAGCTGGAAAGAGTCCAGAGTCCTAGACTGAGTGAGAGTGCAGCATGGTTGAGAAAGGGCAATCTTGGTCATCTGGAGTTCTGCCCAATAAACAGAGCAGTCAGGTCCATTTGTAAATCTGCATACCTGGGGCTGAGTTTGGGTGGGTGTGCCTTCCCAAAGGGAATGTAGTCCATTAGATTAAATGAAAGAACAGAAAATAGCACCACTCACTGGAGGAACTTCTGTAAACCCACAACCCCATAAAACTAGCAAGTCAAGAGGTTTTTTTTTTTTTTTTTTTTTTTTTGTGTGTGTGTGTGTGTGTGTGTGTGTGTGTATTTGTTTGTTTGTTTCCTTGAAGGTAATTCTGCTAATTCTAAAGTCAGGCTAGTTGTACTCACACAGATACAGGCATGTGCACTGCTGTCTATCTTTCTTTCCTTGAGAGTTAGTAAGAGCTAGTTATGCCATCCCAAATAGGACTATATCTCAGAAGACAGAAGGCTCCTGGATCAAAAAATACTGTTAACTATAAAGAAATAGAAAGTTTAAAAAAATAAAGTCTTTAAAGAGAAAGTAAAAGTAATATAAAAAATAAGCCATGTAAAGATGGATATCACACAGAGAGTTTGGATTATATTGTCTTTGGGATTTTTAACTGCAGAAAAACATTTGATCGTAAAAGATGTTGAGTTAAACAAATATGTATATATTAAAGATATCTTGACTTTAAAATTTGGATATAAGGATATGTTACTTTGGAAAGGAGACTCTGCTTTTGTCTCTACAGAAAGCCAGAGGCTATTGGATTTGTTCCAGATTAAGACACATCAGGTTTGACCAGCCAAGACCCCCTGAAGGTCTCTGATGACACCATGGCCCAGATGATCCAACATCCAGAATCGTTTCAAGGCAACTGGCTCAGACGATATGGTCTCACGGACTACTCCATGATCCTAAAATTTTCTTTGCATCCCCATAAGATACAGCGCCCCCCTCCAGCAGGAAGTAGTTAAGAGAAGCTACGCCCAAATTCCCAAATATACCAAGCTGGCTTTGGAGATGTGTAAAAGTTAAAACCTTCCTTTTTAAAAAAAAAAAGAAAAAGGGAGGTGCTGTGGGATGTTCTGTATGTCCTGTGGGAGCCCTTCTTGGGTTCTTTGTGGCGTTACCCAGCAGGTCCGTATAGAGGATGATTAGGACCATGGGCCTGAGTGCAGGTGTTTGAGATGGTCTGCACTTGGCTGTGCTGGGGGATGGTCTGTATGTCAAGTTGCTCTGATTGGTTAATAAATAAAACCTGATCGGCCGTGGCTAGGCAGGAAAGATAGGCGGGACTAACAGAGAGGAGAAATAAAAGGACAGAAAGGCAGAAGGAGACGCTGCAGCCGCCGCCATGACCAGAGACACTGCAGCCGCCATGACCAGCAGCATGAGAAGATGCCTGTAAGCCACCAGCCACGTGGCAAGGTATAGATTTATGGAAATGGACTAATTTAAGATAAAAGCACAGATAGCAAGAAGCCTGCCACGGCCATACAGTTTGTAAGCAATATAAGTCTCTGTGTTTGCTTGGTTGGGTCTGAGCGGCTGTGGGACTGGCGGGTGACAGAGATTTGTCCTGACTGTGGGCAAGGCAGGAAAACTCTAGCAACAGTTAACATAAGCAAAGTAGCCACCAAATATTTGCTTTAAAAAGAGGTATACCTTGAAGGCAAACTAGAGACATAACAGATCTAAACAGCAGCAAGAAAGGCTTATGGTTTTGGTGATTCACGTTGCCAGAGGTCCCACTAAGTAGAATTTCCTTTCATTAAAGCATCATGTGCAATATGACCTTTAGGTTACCTAACTCTAAAGTTAAAAAGAAAGCAAAGTTTACTGAGTAAAAATTAAATACAAACTCTTACACAGGATTCACCTTTGCAGGTTAGACATTAAGAGAACAAATAGAATGCCCAAGCAAGGTACATTTTCTAACATTCAAAATGCCCTATAGATTATTACTATGTATTACCTTTTGAGTAGTGTCACAGTGTGACAAGAAATTGACTTTTTTTTAGTAGCAGGGAAGCTCAGAATTTTTAATCCACTCACATGGTCCTTCAAATTTTTCATGATGGATGACTTCGGAATTTTGTCAAGGATTATTAGCCACTTTTTCTGACAGAGGTATGCTGGCTATGTAGTCATTCTTTGAAAATATGGCAGCTGATACAAAAACCAATAGACAGTATCTATATAGATAAGCAAAACCAGATCCCAGAATGTAGAGCTAGCCTGTGGTCAGACTTTAGGTGGCAAATAACTTTGCTATCTTGGTAGAATATTGTAAATGTGGATTATAGCCCTTGAATTTGAATACAAAGTAGTCTTTGTTCTTTGGTGCCTTGGGAATAGAAAAGGGAATAAAGAGATATCGAGCTTTGTGACTTAGCTCACTGTGAAAGCACACACCTTTAATCGCACCACTGAGGAGGCAGAGTCAGACAGATCTTTCTGAGTTTGAGGCCAGTCTGGTCTACACAGTGAGTTTCAGGACAACCATGGTTACATAGGGAGATTCTGTCTGTAGGAAAATAAAAGTCTAAAATAAGTATCAAGTACCCTCTATGCATCTCTGTGCATTCAACAGAGTGATTTACAACAGTGGTAAATATCACTATCTTTATAGTGATAGCAACTTCAATACCTTTGATTATGATATGAAGAACTGGGTGAATCAGCAAGTACTTTTGGACTCCATTATTACAGTCTTTCACACAGGGTTTCTGTATTCAGATGTGGTTTTTACTATTTGTAATAAAGGTAAGTCTTTATGCATAGTTGTGATCCCTTCTATTGTAGAGTGCTGTTTGATTTCCTTGCCCCTCTTACATAGAAACAAGTTGAGGCTGACATATTTCCCACTTCCTTGCATAACACAGTTTATATCAACAAAACCCTGAGGGACATTATAGGCATTTGGGTACAATTATGCAATGCATCAAAACAAACAGGATATGAAAACTGCTACCAAAAATGTGACATTTGCCAACTTACTAGTATAATGAGTAATTAACATTATAAACCCAACGAAGGGTACTATATACTTGTACATTATAGTTTCATTGGGCTCAGCTTTTCAGTTACAGAAAAAAAAAGTCTTTGAGAGCACCAAAGGATCTTTGGTATCCTGGGAACATTTACAAAGAACAAATTAGTACTACCATCACTACCTCTAATCAGAAAAAAAACTATAATTTCCTAAGTAAACCTAAGGTTGACATGGTAGGATGTAAGACATTCTCCTAGATATCTAGCATATACCTCTAATCCCATGTCATCCAAGCAATTGACCAGAAATTTAACAGTTAACTAAGTGTGTACTTAGAGAAGATGGAAATAGCTCTGTTTTTACTGTTGGTATAATGTGTATTTTTCTATATTTAAGTCTAAAATGGAGTGGGGAATCACAGATGTGCCAGTCCAATATTAAAAATGGTTCTAAACTACATGGTGACTAAGCATGAAGACCACATCCATTTACGAAGGGAGTCACCAGTCTAGAGTCAGGAGCAATCCTGACACCATCTAAGATGGTTGTCTTCGCTTTGCTTTTTTGTTCTGTATTAATATTATGTAAGGCTTAAAAAACAGCCATGTTGTATAGGATAATGATAGACACCACTGTAGTACTTTATAAATATTAATCGATTCATATTTCTCATTAGTATTGCTATAATTTTCTTTTTATAGATGATGAATTTGAGGCACAAAGTAATTAAGAACTCATGGTCACACAGGGTAATAGAGACTTAAAACTATGAAGGCTAATCATTGCACAACTACTTTCTTGTTCTTTCAGTTTGTGAAATTGAAGCACATTTAAAGGAATTAAGTGAAGGAATCAACATTGCATCAGTCATTAACTACTGCCTTGTGTTGTTGACTGGAAAGGTAGTTACACTGCTTTAAACATGGTCAATTGTGCAACTGAAGCAAATTACTTGAATTACCTAGAAATAAGCTGCCCAATAAAGTAGGAGCCATTGTTCTCACAAGCTTTAGTCACTTGGATGACTTTGCAGTGTGATAGCCCTGTCTGATTAGTGGTTCCTCTTGTGGACAACACAGTTTCTTCATAGCTCCAGTACTTTCTTGGATAGAATCACTAAGTGATTCTAAGAAATGTCTGATTCAAAGTTTGTTGTTAAGGAAAATCCTGAGACTACTTAGGTGTCTGTTAAAATTGCAGATATAAGGCCTAGTGGGTAATGTGGTGATAATCTAATTGTACTGAATTATTATTTTGATTGTATGTTAATAAATAAAGTTGTCTGGGAGTCAGAGCTATTAGAGCCATAGCAAGAGTGTGGCGGTGGTGGCACACGCCTTTAATCCCATAGATATCTGTGTGTTCAGGGTCAGAGCTATTAGAGCCATAGCAAGAGTGTGGCGGTGGTGGCACACGCCTTTAATCCCATAAGATCTCTGTGTATTCAGAGATACAGCCAGCATTGGAGACATATGCCTTTAAGACCTAGGGGGCTGTACATTCAGACAGTGACGAGGCAGTCATGTGTTTGGGTTTACAACCAATGAGAAGGCAGAACAACATACTTTAAAAAAATGAACCGACAGGAAGTAGGTCTCTTTTCGCGAAGCTGGGACAGCAGGAGGAAGGGTGAGATTTTAGCTCTGAGCTCTGACTTCTCGGCTTTCTCTTTTACATTGTTTCTGTGTTTCTTATTTAATAAGACGGTTGGTTACATCTACATCTGGCGCCCAACGTGACAAGAATCCATTAAAAACCGCTTGGCTTGACGGCAGGTCCGCTTTCCCGCAAGGGCGGCAGGCGGTGGCAGGCGGCGGAGGAAGCGGCAGGAAGCGGCCGGCGTCTTAGTCCGAGCTGCCGGCGTCTTAGTCCGAGCTGCCAGCTTCCTAGTCTGAGCTGCCGGCTTCCTAGTCCGGGTAGCAACTTCTAGCCCGGGCCTAGGTCTGTGAGCAGCTTGCCTAAAGCCGGTGCTACAAACAACTCAGACCTGCCCTGCCGAACAGGGCCCTGCCTGTAAAGCCAACGCACGTGGTCGGAGCTTAAGGAAGCCAGACCCAAGCCTTGACTCGGCACAAGAGGGAACACGTGGCTGCATTTAAGCTTTAGCCGGCTACGCTTTCTTGTGCGTTCTCTCTTTCCTCTCTCTCTCTCTCTCTCTCTCTCTCTCTCTCTCTCTCTCTCTCTGGATTTACACCTGGGACACTAGGTGGCTGCTTTGAAAATCCCCTCGGATTTCTACTGTTCTACGCAGATTTGGTAAGTCTTAATATATCAGATATTTTAAAGGAAACTATCTAAAAGAGAATTTTTTCCACATTAAAAAACAAATGGGTTTTATGTGTACATTGGAAGAAAATTGGTTTTTGTTCGAAATTTTAGGCAGTCTGGCAATGGAACAACTATATAATATTAGTATTGGTGGAATTATGCACCTTATCACTATAATAATCCACATTTTAATATTTAAAAAGATAGTCAATTTAAGTGCCAGGATAACAGCTTTAGAAGAACATGTTAAACCTGTAAAAATTCAGACAGAAGAAATTAACAGTGAAGTTGTTTCAAGTCGGGATCATAAGGTTGCAGAAAGAAAGCCTGTTTTCACACAGTCACCCTTAATTTATCCTGTAACTGTACAGCAGATGCCTGATCAAATGGCTACACAAAATACTTGGGCTCCAATTGAAATGTTGGATTTAAAAAGGTTTAAGGAGGCAATAGTATCTTATGGCATGCATTCCCCATATGTAAAGCAAATGTTAAACACTTGGTCAACATATAATAGGATAGTACCACAGGACTGGCGGGACCTCGCACAAGGTGTTCTGGAACCCAGCCAGAGACTTCAATTTCTGACTTGGTTTAAGGAGGAGGCTAAAAACATAGAAAAACAATGGAGGGATAAAGGAGTACAAGTTTGCCAGGATCAGCTTATGGGCGAAGGCCAATATGCTTCAGCACAAGCACAATGTTTATATGATGTCCAAACCCTAATTTTATGTCGAACGGCAGCCTTGAATGCATGGGACAAAGTTGAGGAACCAGGAAAAAAATCTGAGTCATTTACAAAGGTGAAGCAAGGCCCAAAAGAGTCTTTTACAGATTTTTTACAAAGACTGGCTTCAGCAGTAAAGAGAACGGTCTCGGATTCAGAAGCTGGTAAGGCAATAATTGAATCTTTGGCCTTTGAGAATGCGAATGCAGCATGCAAAAGAATAATCAGGCCATTAAGGGCAAGATCTGCACCTATGGAAGATTGGATTAGAGAAACAATTAATGTTGAAGCTGATGAGCATGATGATACATGGGTAGGAGAAGTAATTTCAAAAGGATTGAGGAGTGTTAGATGTTTTGGATGTGGAAAGCAAGGACATTTGAAAAGGGACTGTAGACAGGTCATTTCCAGAAACAATGTTTCTTCAAGGAACAATGGCAACAGAATGCCCCTTCCTTCTGGAGTATGCAGAAGGTGTGGTAAGGGAAAACACTGGACCAACGAATGTAGATCAACAAAGGACAGACAGGGTAATCCTTTGCCTCAGTCTTCGGGAAACTCCCAGAGGGGCCTCAGGCAGGCCCCCAGTGAAAATCCAGTTCAAACCTTTCCGGCAGCCATAGAGGAAATGCCTGCTCTGGAGAGCGATTAAATAACCAAATGCCTATTGGAATAAATCATGCTGGTCAGAATGATGAAACAGAGAGAATAGAAAATTCAGGAGAAAACATAAAGAAAATTTTTTGGCAAACTTCTATTAATGAACAAAGACCAAAATTAACGATAAAAATAAATGGTGTTTTGTTGTCTGGTCTGGTAGACACAGGTGCGGACGTTACCATAATTGCACCAGAATTTTGGCATCCAACTTGGCCTCTTCAGGAGGTAAACGTTCAACTGTTAGGAATTGGGACATTATCTCGGGTGAAACAGAGTGCAAGATGGCTCGAATGTATAGGTCCAGAAGGACAGAGAGGAAAATTAAAACCATATGTGGCTAACATAACTATGAACCTGTGGGGTCGAGACTTGTTGCAACAATGGAATACTCAGATTAACATCCCTCCAATCTCAGAAACAAATCATAAACTAGCACATGTTACTGAGAGAAATATTAGAAGATATTGTTCTAATGAGTGGTCACCAGCCATCCATATTATACAAGAACAGGGCACAATAACTGATGACCTTCCAAAGACACCAACAGCTCTACCTTTAAAATGGTTAACAGACAAGCCTGTATGGGTCCAGCAATGGCCTTTAACAACAGAGAAACTCCAGGCTTTAGAAGAGCTGGTAGAAGAACAGTTAAATGCTCAGCATATTGAAGAATCAACCAGCCCTTGGAATTCTCCTGTATTTGTTATTAAAAAGAAATCTGGTAAATGGAGAATGGTAACAGACCTTAGGGCAATTAACAAAGTAATTCAGCCAATGGGTTCTCTACAATCTGGGATGCCTTTGCCTACTCTGTTACCAAAAGGATGGCCTCTCATAGTTATTGATTTAAAAGACTGTTTCTTTTCAATACCCTTACAAGAAAAAGACAAAGAAAGATTTGCTTTTACAGTGCCTACTTATAATAATTCTCAACCGGTTAAAAGATTTCAATGGAGGGTCCTCCCACAGGGAATGTTGAATAGCCCAACTCTGTGCCAATATTTTGTACAACAGCCATTGGAAGTGATACGTAAAAAATTTACTAAATCTATAATTTATCATTATATGGACGATATTTTACTAGCTGACTCAAATGCAGATACTTTAGAAATAATATTTGAAGAAGTAAAGAAAATTTTGCCTCGCTGGGGATTACAAATTGCTCCTGAAAAGATACAAAGAGGAGATTCTATTAATTATTTAGGATATAAAATAGAGCTACAAAAAATTAGACCCCAAAAGGTGCAAATTCGGAGAGATAGACTACAGACTCTTAATGACTTTCAAAGATTATTTGGAGATATTTCTCATCTACAAACTATTGTTGGGGTAAAAAATGATGAACTGACTAATTTGTTCAAAACCTTAGAAGGTGACAAGGACTTAAATAGTCCAAGAGAATTATCACCTGAAGCTGAGAAAGAATTAGCCTTGGTAGAAAAGAAAGTGCATGAAGGACACGTGAATCGTATTGATCCAAAGCTGGATTGCATTTTGGTTATCTTACCTTCTAGGCGTTCTCCTACTGGAATATTAATGCAGAGGGAAGATATTATATTGGAATGGATATTTTTACCAAATAAACCAAATAAAAAATTAAAAACTTATGTGGAAAAAATCTCTGACTTGATTTACAAAGGAAAATTGAGACTTCGTCAATTAGCAGGCATAGACCCAGCAGAAATTGTCGTACCATTAACTAAGGAGGACATTGAAAAATTATGGACAGAAAGTGAACCTTGGCAAAGAGCTTGCAGTAATTTTTTGGGAGAAATTAACAGCAAATATCCCAAAAGCAATAGAATTGATCTTATAAAGAGAGCTGATTGGATCTTGCCTTGAATTGTACGGCAAAAACCCATATCTGGAGTTCGTACATTTTATACAGATGCCAACAAACAAGGAAAGGCAGGTTACAAATCAGAAAATTTAAGTAAAGTGGTTCAAAGTCCGTATAATTCAGTTCAAAAATCAGAATTGTATGCTATTCTGTTGGTATTAATGGATTTTTCAGAACCTCTCAACATAGTAACTGACTCTCAGTATGCTGAAAGAGTGGTGTTACATATTGAGACTGCAGAATTTATCCCTGATGCTTCAGAATTAACTTCACTATTTATTCAATTACAAGATACAATCAGGAAAAGGAATCATCCTTTATATATAACTCACATTCGATCCCATACTGGTCTGCCAGGCCCTCTAGCACAAGGCAATGATGAGATTGATAAATTATTGATAGGAAATGTGCTGGAGGCCTCAGACTTTCATAAAAAACATCACGTCAATAGTAAAGGTTTAAAAAAGGATTTTTCCATAATCTGGCAACAAGCCAAAGAAATAGTAAAGAAATGTCCTACTTGTTCCTTCTACAATCAGACGCCATTGCCAGCAGGATGTAACCCAAAGGGTACTCAGAGAAATGAAATCTGGCAGATGGACGTGTTTCACTTTGCAGAATTTGGAAAATTGAAATATGTACACCACACTATCGATACTTATTCAGGATTTCAATGGGCAACTGCTTTGAGTTCTGAAAAAGCTGATTCTGTAATCACTCATTTGCTAGAAGTTATGGCCATCATGGGTATACCTGCACAAATCAAAACTGACAATGCTCCATCATATGTCTCTGTTAAAATGAAACAGTTTTTTGCTTATTACAATATAAAGCATATTACAGGCATACCACATAATCCTACAGGTCAAGCAGTTATAGAAAGATCAAACAGAACTCTAAAGGATATGCTAAATAAACAGAAATGGGTAACAAAAACCCCCAGAAATAGACTGCATAATGCTCTTCTAACTTTGAATTTTCTGAATGCCAATGAGAAAGGAACAACAGCTGCAGAGAGACATTGGATAATAGAAAAAACTACAGAATTAAATCAGCCTATATACTTTAAGGATGTGCTGACCTCAGAATGGAAACCAGGGTATGTATTACATTGGGGACGTGGTTTTGCTTTTGTTTCCACAGGAGAAGATAAGCTGTGGGTACCATCAAAATTGATAAAGGTTCGATTTGAACAAGAGAGACCTCTTAATTAGAGGAGGTGATAGTTCATCAACCAACATGAACATCCAATTTAAACTAACTTGTATCAATAAAACATGCCTTTTCATTTCATCAGATAATAACTTGCCAAAAAGGAACATCCCCAAAATTAGTCTTGGGGAAAGGTTTTTGTTTTTGTCTTTTAGGAGAATGAAGGTTAAGGAATCTGAAGAACACTGGACAAATGAGACAACTGAAGAAAAGGGACAAATCATCTATCCCAAGAAACAGAGTGAAACGGTGTATGGGTATATATTATCTAAAAAAATTTTATGTTTTCCTAAATGTTTGTTTCTGCTTTTCTCTAAAGATTTAACACTCTTGGTTTTCTAATAGTCCCAGTTCAATTAAAATTTAAAGCTGACTTTGGAGTTGGAGAATGGCTCTCTCCTTCTTTAAAATCAAGCATGTTGTTAAAAGGAAAATGCAAACTCCCTGTATCATGCCAGAATAAGAGCCATCTTCTGCTATGGTACAGGACAAAAGCAAAATTAATTAAGGGACTATTCTATTACTAATCTCAACTCTTTGATTCTATTCTGATTCTTTAAACTTTTCTCAAAGTATAAATTTTATATCAAAATTTACAAGATTAATATATATATATACATTTTAAACTTTGTTAAGATATGAATGGTCACATAGAGTACTAACTAATTCTAGAAAAAAGGCTAGCTGCATATATATGTTTTTGTGTTCGAGTCTCTTATCAGTTTTCTGCAGGAAATCATGGCCAGGCCTAACATCAACTGAAGTCTCCAGAAAGAAGATGGGGCCCCACAACAACAACAATTCCACTTGGACAATAATAATATCATTAAGCTGACAAACATCATCCATAGATCAGCTTTGAACTACAAGGTGCTCAGAGCAAATTTGAGATGACTAGCTGAGATGATCCAGTCTCAAAGACTACTTGAATAAGGACTTGAGATAAACCCTCAACTTTGGCATTATACACAGACTGGATAATGAAGGATATAGTTACCTCTCCTAGAATTTGACAATTAACCTAAAATTTTTCTTTCAGGATAAAGAAAACTTCGCCCATACCCAGCAGGAAGCAATTTTAAGAATACGACGCCCACATTCCCAAAGAGGTGGTGTGGGGCGGTTGGTTTTTTGGTCTTTTTAATGGGTTTTGGGTCTGGGATAATTTTCAGTATTTAGGGGGGTTGGTTACAAGTTATTGTCAAGGGTTAGGAAAAAGGCTAAGCAAAGGAGATTAGATTTAAGGTTCTTGTTTAAAAAAAAAAAAGAAAGAAAGAAGGAAAGAAAGAAAGAAAGAAAGAAAGAAAGAAAGAAAGAAAGAAAGAAAGAAAGAAAGAAAGAAAGAAAGAAAGAAAAAAAAAGAAAAGAGAAAGACAATTACTAGTTTTAAATACTTTACATTGGATTGAATTGTTTTATATTGTACACAAATTTGAAACTGATATTGTTAGAAAATGCTATATGTATATTTCTAATTGTATTTATTCCATCCATTTAACAATGTAATGCAAATTTCTGATCCTTGAATGTTATTATTATCAACTATTAGGATATAAAGAAATGAAAGCTAGTAGTTAGACATTATCATAGAACTTGTAGTCATATTGGATATGTTTTAAAAATTGAGCAGAGATGTTTTAGACAGGTCATCTTCAAACCCTTCAGAGATCTACAGAATATGGCATTTAAAATGTTTTAATAACTTAGAAAATTTTTCTTTTTTGAGACATGTCGGCTCCTGGCAGTACCAATCTACTTTAGAGAAAATATGGGCATTGAAGAAACTGCATATGGAGTCAACTTTCATTCTGGCAAAAGTTAGCCACTGGACAACAAAGTATCCTTGAATCAACAGGACAAAATGGACAGACAGATCACGAAACAAGGGACTACTGATTCTTGCCAAAACAAGTGTGGTTATGGCTTTATCAAAAGGCATCTTCTGAGGCCAGGACAATATGGCCCCATCCCTGAAGTGGCCTTCGCATCCGGAAAAGGTACGGTGCCCTTTTCTTCGAAGGCAGCTTAACAGGCAGAGGGCCGATGGATTCTGTTGTACAATGGAACAGCAGCTGAAAGCTCATGCCTCTCAAAAGTAGACTGGCATTTAATAGAGGGATGTGGAGAAGAAGAGGATGCTGAGATGAAGCCATATATACACAGCCAAGAAGAATGGACAGCTGAATTAAAAAACTGTCAACAATTTCCAGAATTTAAAATCCTGAATCATGACAGGACACTAGTGGAATTCAGGTGTTTCTGGTACGTGGACTGCTCTCACCCAATGTGAGGTTGAACTGTTGACCTTGTGTACATCCTACTTCAAAAATGAGTCTGTCAGATACACTAAGCCTATAGGCTGAAGATGATGCCCCAACACTGCGGAGAAACCTCAGGTGACTGCCCAGGCAGCTGGCTGTTTCTGTCAACTCACAAAATTTTTTGGAAGTTGCTTGCATGCACTTCCTGTTTTTATTTTTGTTAGCTAATATTATTCCCTTCTTGGGTCTCTGAGGGAGTTGAAGATTAGTTAGTTATGGTTGAAAATTAGTTAGTTATAGTTGAAAATTAATTAGGATAGAAAGTGCATTAGATACATCTTGGATTTACCAAAATAGGATAGATAATGGAATTGTTTTCTCTGATTTGTCAAATACCTGTTTAGGTATTTATTACTTGTATATATTGTATATAGTTATTGTACTTTTGTATATAGTTTTTCTTTTGTTAGTTATAACCTTTTGCTTTCTTTTTCTTTTTATTAAAATAGAAAAGGGGAAATGTGGTGATAATCTAATTGTACTGAATTATTATTTTGATTGTATGTTAATAAATAAAGTTGTCTGGGAGTCAGAGCTATTAGAGCCATAGCAAGAGTGTGGCGGTGGTGGCACACGCCTTTAATCCCATAGATATCTGTGTGTTCAGGGTCAGAGCTATTAGAGCCATAGCAAGAGTGTGGCGGTGGTGGCACACGCCTTTAATCCCATAAGATCTCTGTGTGTTCAGGGATACAGCCAGCATTGGAGACATATGCCTTTAAGACCTAGGGGGCTGTACATTCAGACAGTGACGAGGCAGTCATGTGTTTGGGTTTACAACCAATGAGAAGGTAGAACAACATACTTTAAAAAAACGAACCGACAGGAAGTAGGTCTCTTTTCGCGAAGCTGGGACAGCAGGAGGAAGGGTGAGATTTTAGCTCTGAGCTCTGACTTCTCGGCTTTCTCTTTTACATTGTTTCTGTGTTTCTTATTTAATAAGACGGTTGGTTACATCTACAGGGTAACAACCTGTACTTTAATGAAATTCACAAGTTATAAAATACAGTATTCTATGTTCCTAATTTCATGTCAGGTTGGTACAGTATTTGATAGATATAAGTGTGAGTTTGCATTTTATTTTCACAGTGTTCATATCAAAGCTCTACTGATACTCTTAACAAATAGATTTCTATGTTCCAGTGTATGTAATAATTAGGAAAACCTAATGATAACTCCATCTATATCATTTTTAATGAGATCACAATTTGGTGACATGACAAATGTATAGTTCATCTCTATGCTGTCATTCTGTCTATTAATAACTCTCTCTTCCTTTGTTTTAGGACATAACTCTCCCCTTCTGTGAAGTGTAATGTTCAGAACACTGGACTCTAACTAAGTATTGACGTTTACAGCTGAGAAAGCACAGAAAATCTTGTGGAGTGTCAACATAATTATTAGAACTTGATATCAGATATAAGAATCCAATTTGACAATCACTCTACAGTCCTCGTACTACAGACCAGTGTAGTAATATTTACCTTGTAAAAATCTAGGACTAGAAGTCCCTATTAATTTTAAATAGCATCATATTCATATTATCAGTGAAATCAACCAACAAGAAAAAAAATAACTCCAAATATTTATTTACTTAGCATTATAATAAATTATTATTTTCCTTATGTCTATAGGAACCATTTTACTATCTAGTGTGTTCAAAATAAACAGACTCTAAAGGTTTAAAAATAATCAATCACAACTTTAATCCAAACACTCAGGAGGGAGAGGCAAGAAGTTCTGTCTTAGCGCTAAGACAGCCAGGTTCGGTTCACATAATGAGACTTTGTATCGCCCCTCCACCCCTTAAAAAAGAAAAAGGAGATTTAAAAAGTCATTGCACATCTTGAAAAGTATTTTATAAATAGAAGTTCTGCTGTATCTTGTAAAGAATTCTCAGCACCATTTCGCCCATGGCTTCCAGTTGAATCTTCACATTTACTGAGACACTGTGAGTGATGCTATGTCAAGTTAGGATAGAGTGATTGACATGAAGTTACCAAAAGGAAAATTTCTTGATGAAAAACAACATTTTTTCCCAATGCCTTAGGATCCTGAGACAATAAGTATTTATATCAACTTACAAGAAAATGTGATCACTTAAGTCAGTGTTTCTTCTGTGTGTAGCTTCAGAAATTATCTGGATTAGAGTCATTAATTTTATGCATAAATTACCATATATAATTATCTTATTTCCTTATCCAGTGATGTTGCATTAATATGAACTACTTGCAGAATGCAATTTATTTTGGAATCAATGATTTTTATTGCATAAGGAAGATAGAGTTTTAGTTGTTCATATACTAATCCATTCCTAATCTACTCTTTCATGAGTACTTATTCCATCTGTAGTTTCATTAAATCATCTAAAGAACTCTGTGAAGTTGGTTGTCCTAGCAATAATGTACAAATATGTTCCAGATATTCAAAGAAACAACAAAGATGAGAGCTAGAATTTCATCACCATTCTTTGAAGTTCAATATCCTTTTCATCTGTGTTCCTTTGTTGGGCTCCAATGTTTTACTTCATGCAGTGAGAAGGAAATTTTTCAGAAACTCCCACCTTTCAATAAGGGTCTCAGAATTTCTACAAACATGTTAAAATCCACAGCTTTCTGTCTGTACCTCTATCCTTGTCTAAAACTCTGAAGCCAATTCAGGATTTGATTATAGGTATCGTTATATCCAACAACATTTTGTACATCACAGCAAAGCATTTTTTATTTTAAAATGATTAGTAAGTGGCACTGGTTGAATTTTCTCTTAGTAGTTATAAGGTAATCAAGCCAATCCATGAGCAAAATATTTAGTGAGGGAGAGCATGATGAATAATTTGTATTTTATCTCAAAGTTATTATGTAGATAGATGTGAAGTATAATCCAGTTTTGTAAATAATTTACACTTGCTTCAATAAAAAGGTTCAATAGTGTCCTTGATTTCAGACAACTAAGGTGAAAGGTGTAAGCACTAGAAGACCCTTAGAGAGCAGCCATGCACTCCTGAGGTCATAGGAGTTTTCCTGCAATGCAAGAAATAATTTCTATCAGTGTCATCCTAGCAAGCAACTTTGCTTCTGTCTTACTTTTATCAACTGGAGTCCTGTTCACTATGAAAGTTACTTCCAATAAAACAGCTGTGGGTATCAGCCAAAAGGAGTTGGATTGTGTGGAGAAAGATAGAACCAAGCTATTCTTAATCCTGCTGGCTTCACTGCCCCTGACTTTTAGAGAAGGAATAGCCTATGTTAATACATGTGTTTGGCGTAAATGTCATACAAATATCACATCCCTAAGCATTCTAATAATCATTTCAAGGAAAGACAGGGAGATAGAAAGAGGCAGAGAGAATGATAATTTATTTATTGAATCTGACAGGTTAGTCTATTAACAGATAAATATTGACAGATGTCTCAGGGAGATAATGAGAAAAGGTGTTTTGTAATGTTGTTGCAATTTCATGTTAACTTATGAAGGCAATTTGTAATTCAGCTTTAAGTGCTCTTCAGAGCTAACAGTGAAAATCAGGTGGTTTTCTTTAAAGCCACACAATTACTTTAAGTATTTCAGCTAGAAAAGAAATAAAGAAGATAAGTTTTAAATCCTATCTCTAACACAAACTATTAGATATTCAAAGCAACTTGAGGTAAATATGTCACAAAATTCAATTCAAGGCAAGAAGGCAAGTTTTCTTTTTTAAAATAACTTTTTCTTTATTAAGAATTTTTTATTTATTTTACATATCAACCAAGAAATTTTTTATTCACTTTACATATCAACCACAGATCCCTCTCCTTTCCTTCCTCCTGCTCGCACCCCAGCCTACCCCTCATTCCCTTCTGCAACAAGGTAAGGCCTCCCATGGGGAGTCAGCAAGGCCTTGTACAGGCAGTTGAAGCAGGTCTAAGCCCCTCCCCCTGTATCAAGGCTGTGTAAGATGTGCTATCATATGTAATGGACTCTAAAAAGCCAGCTCGTGCACCAGGGATAGATCATGATCTTACTGCCAGGGGGCCCTTTATCAGACCAAGCTACACAAATGTCTTTCTTGCTTATGCAGAGGGCCTACCTAGTCCAGTCCCATGGAGGCTCCACAGCTGTTGGTCTAAAGCTCATGAATTCCCACTAGCTTGGTTCAGTTATCTCTGTAGATTTTCCCATCATGATCTCGTAGAATTTATCTTCCCTCTCTTTGACTGGGCTCCTGGAGCTCAGCCTGATGCTTGCATGTGAACCTCTGCATCTGCTTCCATGTAAAACAAATGATAACCAGACTACAACCCACTGCTCAAAAAACACCTAACTAACAAGAAAGACCCTAAGAGGGATTCATGGATCACTCTGGGAAGGGAAAATAGATGAGATCTCGTGAGTAAACCAGGGGTAAAGGGGGACAATACAGGATTGGGAATGGGGGATGAGAACATAAGGGGACAGGATGGAGCAGGAATGAGAGGGAGAACAATGAAAGAGGTATCTTGATAGAGGAAGACATCGCAGGATAGGGAGAAACCTGGTACTAGGGAAGTTGCCAGGAATCCACAAGTGACCCCAGCTTAGACTACTAGCAATAGTGGAGAGGGTGCCTGAGCTGGCTTACCCCTGTTATCAGATTGGTGAATACCCTAACTGTCATCATAGAGTCTTCAAGGCATGTTTTCAATTACTTTGAAAATAATACACTTTCACTCAGAATAAGTGAAATAAATAACTGTATGTTAAACAACTTTGATTCTATCGTTGCTAATCTAGGTCACACAAAATAAATCTTTTATTGTATTGTTATTATATGTACAACTGAAATTTTTTTAGGTTGAATACGTTTTCCTTAATGAAAAAAATACCGATCACTATTCAAATTTTAGTATCCTATGCCTGTCTGTTATGATCAATCAAGTACGCACTAATGTTTGATATATTTTTTAGTATCTTTACTAAAAAGCCATGATTCCATAAGTAGATTTCAAAATAATAGTAAAACAACATTACTTCTAAATGGAGGTTTATTTTTGAGATCCCATTTACACATACATTCTAAATAGTAGCTCATATCCACATATGTGAGAAATTCATATGCTGACTTTTTCTAAGGCTTGTTAATGTGCACTCGATCCTCAAGATTCTTTAACTGAACAGGACCTGTGTTTATTTGTGTGCTGAGACCGAGGAGAGGAAGATACTAGAGCAGTTTCTGCAAGCACCTGGCACTGGCTGCTAATGGGCTGTGTAATTGTTCCCTGCACAGCATGCATAGTACAATCCAAACCTGCCTACTCAAAATGCTCCTCTCACTTAAGGGATGGCCAGAGAGGCATGCTGAAGATTCCTGTTGCCAGAACTGCACCAACGGGAACAGCAATGATCATCTCTGATTTAAAAGTGGTTATCAAGTTGAATGAGGTCATAGGAATGGGAATTTAGGTAGTTTTCAAATTTTATGAAATACATAGTATTAATGTTACAGATATGATACAATATGTTTAACATTTCAATCATCTACCAGCAGGTTATTATTGATGGGCCATGATTATGTGATGTCCTCAGATTCCTACAATTCTTCCTTCCTCTCTTCAGAAGACATGTCTCATAGTCATAGAAAAGGAAATAATTTATGTAAAATATCTTAAATGCCATATTCTGTAGATCTCTGAAGTGTTTGAAGATGACATGTGTATCTAAAATATATCTGTTTAAACTTGAAAACATATTTAATATGACTACAAGTTCAACTCTAATAACTAATTACTAACTTGCCTTTTTAATATCCTAGTTAGTTGGTAATAATAACTTTCAAAAACTAGCAATTTGCACTACATTGTTAAATGAATTGTATAGGTACAATAACTAGAACAAGATTGGAAGTATGTGTACAGTATTTTCTAATAAAATCAATCTCAAATTTGTATCCATATACATAATTTGTATACCACATACAAAAATCCAATCCAATGTAAAATATTTAAAATTAGTAGTTTTTTTTAAATGTACACTCACTATCTACCTTTTTGTCTTATCATATCCATATCATCCCTTTTTTCTTTTCAGAACAAATTTAATAATCTACCCCTTTATCCTATCATTTCTATATCTTTTTATCAGATTCAATAATCTACCTCTTATCTATATCCTCTATTTTCTTTTTCTTTTCAAGAACCCTGAATCTAGTCTCCTTGGTTTAGCTTTTTACCTGACCATTATTAATTAACAATTTGTAACCAACCATCCTAAAAAAATGACAATTATCCACAACCGATTGAAAAGCCAAAAGCCACCCATCCCACCTCTTGGGAATGTGGGCATTATGTTCTTAAAAAATAGTACTTCCTGCTGTCTGAGTGTGATGGCATCTTTAGGGGATCCTGAAAAGAAAAATTTGGGGCTAATTGTTAAATCCTGGGAGAGGTAACTGTATCATTTGTTGTACAGTTTCTGCATAAAGTGAAAATATACAGCATGTCTCAAATCCTGGCTAGAGTAGTCTTTGAGGCTGTATCATCTCAGCTACCCATGTCAATGTTGTCCTGAGCAGTTTGTAGTACAAAGCCAATCTTTGGGTGGTGTTTGTCAGCTTGGTGGCATTATCATATTCCTGATGATCATTGTGGGATCCCATCATCTACATTTACGGCATGCTTCATGATGACTTAGAATTTAGAGATAGATCAAGAAAGTTTCAGAAATGAGAATCTGTGAATTTGTCCATAACAAATGAAGTGAGTGAGAGCTGAGATACTAGATGTGTGGAAGGCACCATAAGCTTCCCTGCCTCTTCTCTACATTTTTGCAGACATATCCTTCTAGATGTCTATTTAACTTTCAGCTCTAATATCATCATTGATTACTCCTTTGGCCTTTATTTTTTCCTTTCCTAGGCCATGCTGGTCTGAAACTTTTTTGTTTTTTAATGATATCTCTGCTTATGGTCATTATTTCCTAATTTTTCCATTAGGTTTCTGACACACATTTCAAATGTATTTCCATCTAAAAAATTAACTACTAAATCCATGTTTAAAATCTTTCTATACATTCAGTTTTCCCAATTTATTTGTTTTTTAATGATATCTCTTTTTATGGTCATTATTCCCTGATTTTTTCCATTAAGTTTCTGACACACATTTCAAATGTATTCCCATCTAAAATTTAACTACTAAATCCATGTTTAAAATCCTTCTCTACATTCAGTCTTCTCAATTTATTCAATTGCAACTTTATCTAGGTTTAATTCCATATGAAGTTTTGGGTTCCAACACCTCCTCTGTCTGTCACATTCTAAGCATGTCTGAGGAACTTCAACTGTATCTTCACTAACCTTTTTATTTTTATCTTTTATCATGATCTTCAGTGTTGAGTATTAAACTTAGGACCTCATACACATTCTAAAAATACTGTTCCATAAAGGTAAATCCTTAGCTGCACAAATAACTTCTATTGGCCATTTGTTAGCTGCTATTAGCTTAATCTGGGACTTAATGAATTATGATAAAATGATGCTTCTCATAGAGAAACTTTAAAAAATATACAAGCAAATATTTCTTCAAGGAATCCACAAACTTCTTCACTGATTAGTCAAAAATCAAATAAAACAAATAAGATCACTACAGTGGCCACAAAGTTAAAGGCAGAATGATGAGAGTTAATAATTTTGACTTCTAGGTATATCTGTGAACTATTTCCTAGGCTGACTTTATTGAGGTGAGAAGACGTTCTGTAGTTGGGGGTATTATCATTCCTTGGGTTATTGTGCTAGGCTGATTAAAAGGAAGAAAGTAAAATGGGAATCTTAAATGTGTTCCAAATAAATCTTTCCTTCCTTAGGTTACAGTTATCAGGTATTTTAAATAAAATTGTTTCATATAACAAAGAAATTTGGTATGAAAACAGGGTAACTGTTTTTGCTAAAAATAATCATGTGGGTAATGAACAGATAGACTATTTTTCCAGGAAAACTATAGCACTTGGGAGCTTTCATCAACAAAATCCTAGGGTGTTGCAAAACAGAGACTGATGGGCTATGATGATGGAAGCAAAAGACAAGAATGCCAAGTGATATGTTTGCAATGGATGCACAGAACATGAAATTTCAGAAGAAGATTAGGATTCCATTGAAAATCAGGATGCCTTTCTTGCAAAAAAAATTGACTTCATCATTTATGTTTCCTAAGAATTTGAGTGGGGCAATTGAGGATCAATGAGCCTATTTGTTGGGAAATTTTCAAGATATGATAATTCAGCTTATGATATTCCTCCTCACTGCTCTGATCCAAGTCTACATTGAGAAATAAATGGTCAGAAGAGAAATATATAGAAAGAGTACAACCAAGGAAAAGAGTGTAAGTTAAATATAGACAAGTGATATTTATGGCAGCTGAAACTATTGAAGCTAGAAGCACCATTTGAAATCAAAACCTAATAAACAAAGGAAAAACATGCACTGGAAAGCATAAAAGGTGTCTTGTGTCTTGACAATAGACCATATCTACCAAGTCTCCATCTTGAACTTAAACTAAGACAACTATTTAAAGCTTTCTCTGTTTCAAAGGCAATTTTTTAGGGAAGTTTTTCACCACGGTCAGAATATAGAAGTTTATACAACTGGGCTCCAAATGGAGCAGGCTTCATCATTATCTGGCTCTAAGACTTACATCATCCATGCAAAACTTTATCATTAGCATGGAATATTCAAGACTGAAGGGGATCATGAGTCTTATCTATAAACTGTAAATAACTAGTAAGGTTGGCCAAGATGTCAAAGTGCTGTCCAAGTCCTGCTACAAGATTCTGATAGGCCACTCCAGGAAGGTATGAAGGTGGAGCCTAAGTTGCAAAAGGTTCCATAATGTTGGAAATATTAGATTGATACATGGAGACAGGGAAAGGAGATATGATAGAAGAAGGAGATGTAGGTAGAGATAGCAGAAAGTGAGGGACATTTGAGATTATGATGTGGAAACTTCCTAAAATATATGAGGGTGATATTAATGATGTCTCCTAATAAGAGGTGATACTGAGTCTCAACTGATCATCTCTTGTTACCAAAGGAGGCTTTTAGTAGAGTGCACTCAGTTAAGTTGTTAGCCAAAGGGGTCCCATGGAGATCCACAGATAAGGCTGAAAAAAAAAAAAAGGCCCCGTTGCAGAGGACAGCATCCTCACAATTCACTGAATTTGGAGAAATCCAGCTTGTGCCTACACCGAGGCTTTGCCCCTAAGTTCCAGTGTCTTTGATGTGAGAAGGTACTCTGTAGGCTACCAAAAGAAATACAAATATCAACCCAATCAAAAACCTATAATTTCTCTTTCTCAGAAGATATGTCAGGGTTGTGTTTGCACAGATCTTGTTGGAGCAGCCAACTATTTCCTGATTTGACTTAAGGCACACTCCACAAGACAGAAACAACACACAATGCTAATTGGATAACCAAGAACCAGACAGAATCTAGACAGCCCAGAGGCCTAGGGCAAAACCATACAGTTCCTTTCTAAACAAATCGTTTTAGTAAAAATGACTTGATAGTATTGGGAAATACTCATACATCTGTGCCTTATTCAGTCATCCAGAGAAGCTTCCTCTAGTGGCAGGTGGAAAAAGATGTAAACACTCACATCCAGACATTACTCAGAAAGAGGGTCCTTGGAACACACAGCTCAAAATGGAGTGTCCTGATCAGATCCAACCCCTTCAGGGTTCTGGTAACCCAGTGAAAGATGAATTGGAAAGTGTAAGAGCCAGATAAGATGAAGGACACCAGGAGAACAAGGCCCTCTGATTCAACTAAGCAAAGAGCTTATAAACTCAGAGACTGAAGAAGCAAGTACAGGTCTACACTAAGTACTCTGTATATATTATTGCTTTTAGCTTAGTATTTTTATGGAACTTCTGAGTGTGAGAACAGATGAATCTCTGATTCTTGTGCCTGCACTTGGGACTCTTTTCTTTCCTTTGGATTGCCTATTCCAACTTTGATATAATGAATTTTGCTTTTTCTTATTTTATTTTGTCATGTTTGCTTGGTATCTCTTAGATGCCTCTTCTTTCTCATGAGAGACAGATAGCAATTGAGTAAGGGGAGAAAAGAAGAAAGGAAGAAACTGGGTGGAACACAGGGAGGGGAAACTGTAATCAGGATATATTGTATGAGAAAATAATCTATTTACAATAAAAGAAACAGAAGTTCCATAGGACAACTCTAGTCCTGGCATGCTCTGCTATGAATTGTTAGTGTGCTTCCCTGGCATTCATAAAGCTCTCTGTTCAATCTATCATCAACAAAACAGAATAAACAAAGAGGTGTGGTAGTGTTCACCTATAAATCTCTCATTCAGAAAAAGGAGGAGGCAGAAATCAAGGAAGTTCAAGACAATCCTCATTACAAAGTAAATTCAAGTCCAACCTGATATACAAGACTATCTGGAAACATTTTTTCTGTGATGTTTGAATTTAGCTCTTATAAAATTATGTTAATACAAATATGGTTTATTAAAAAGTAGCAAGCCATTTAATTTTCTTTTTTTTTTACTCTCCAAATGCTACTTTTTTATTTTATAATTTAATTTAACTTTACATATCAGTCACAGATTCCTTTGATATCCCCCCCATTCCCATCTCCTCCAGGGCAAAAACTTCCCTGAGGATTGAGTTCAACCTGGTAGATTCAGTCCAGGCAGGTCCAGTCCCCTCCTCCCAGGCTGAGCCGAGTGTCCCTGTATAAGCCCCAGGTTTCAAACAACCAGCTCATGTACTGAGTACAGGACCCGGTCCCACTGACTGGATGCCTCCCAAACAGATCAGGCCAATCAACTGTCTCACTTATCCAAAGGCCTGATTCAGTTGGGGGCTCCTCAGCCATTGGTTTAATTTTCATTCTCAGAGCATTATTTCTTATTATCAGTAACTTAAGTGATCATGGTTCTTTGTCATATGTCCTATTTTTATGTGAAAGACCACAGTAAATTTTTAATTCTCTCTTTAGTATTAGAAATGGAATAACAGTAAGTACACTCTCACATTCAGGATGATTTCAGATGCTTTAAAAGTATGTTGACTTATGTGTAATTTTAGATATAGATAATATAGATATATAATGTCATATAGATAATCATATAATATTACATAGATAATAATATGATTCCTTATGACTTTTTCCAAACATCCTTACTGTTGTTTTATCCTCCTTTACCTGTATTTATTTCTCTTCTTCCACCTTAATTAAGATTTGCCTTTATTTACCCCTTTAAATCATTTATACCTTGCTATCGTCCTCTTTGTTCCTCCATGCTATGGTCCTTTTATTTTTCCTGGTTTCTGTAGTAACTCCAGCTTCTATGCTCACATTTGAATATTTAGAGTTCAAAACTACAGATGAGAGAGAACATGCAGTCCTTTTTCTTCTGTACACACACACACACACACACACACACACACACACACACACACACACATATATATATAATGATATTTCCCTTGTAGGCTGACAATAAACTTCCCAATAGACAGAAAGATTCTAACAAAACCCCAACACTAGACCTGAGAAGCTCCCTTTTGAGTTTCTGCTCTGAATTGTCCAAGAGACTCCCAAAGCATTCTAAGTTATTGCTTCTGCACTGGTGGTCTCCAATAGAGAAAGAAAAGTTCTTAATGTTTAACACATTTAGGATATAATCTGGTTCTGTTTGAGCTGAAAGCCTCTAATGAGGGAACTAGCTTTCATGATATCAGAATGCACCATGTAAGTTTTCTAGGGAAAGAAGCAACCAAAAGTCCTACCCAACTAGCATACCTTTGACCTAAAACAAGGACCAGTGTGGCATAGTATTTCTAAGGGTACAATATTAGAACAAATTCCAGGTTATAGCTCACATCCTTCTAATTGGACTTAACATCCACTTACCAGGGGAGAAGTGAAGTCTTGTACTATAAATCTAGTGAAATATCCCGGAATAGTGAAATCATGGATCTTGAAGGAGAACCTATAATCACCACTTTACTGAAACAGAATAGTCCCTAATTACATTATAAATATCTACCCTTATATTCAGAGATCACAGATAAGCAGAGGGCTTATTCCTTATCCAAGAAAGGTATTCTTGAAGCAGAAGGAGACCATAAAACAAAACTACAACTCACCAAGATATAGCAAAAGAGTGATGTCGCATGAATCCCTAAAGGGTCTTATTAATAGAAACAAACCTGCAGTTAGGTATTGGGGTGAACACTGAATGATCAGAGAAACAGAACAAACCACAACTAACCTCATTTCGCCAATTCCTCAGCTGATCTTTGCTGTGGATATTACTGTATAATAAAAATGCTGACTGGCCAGTAACCAGGCAGGAAGTATAGGCGGGACAAAGAGAGAGGAGAATTCTGGGAAGTGGAAGGCTGAGGCAGAGAGACGCTGCCAGCTGCCACGATGAGAAGCAGATGTTAAGATACTGGTAAGCCAGGAGCCACATGGCAACTTATAGATTAATAGAAATGGGTTAATTTAAGATAGAAGAAGTAGATAACAAGAAGCCTGCCACAGCCATACAGTTTATAAGTAATATAAGCGTCTGAGTGATTATTTTATACATGGATTGTGAGACTACAGGGCTTGGTGGGATCTGGAGAGAAGCTCTCCTGCTACGGATCTTGTTTCCTCAAATTAGAAGCCTCTGTGTCCTCATCTGAATGATCTCAGTTGAACTGCTGCTAAAAGCTAAAAGCTTAAAAAAGGCTCTAGTTCCTGGTCCTCATGCCTTATAACCTTTCTGCTTCTTGCCATCACTTCCTGGGATTAAAGGCATGTGTCACCATGCCTGACAGTTTCGAGTGTGGCTTTGAACTCACAGAGATCCAGACTGGTCAGACCTCTGCCTCCTGAATGCTAGGATTAAAGGCATGTGCTACCACTGCCTAAACCTATGTTTAATATAGTGCCTGTTCTGTTCTCTGACACCCAGGTAAGTTTATTGGGGTACATGATATACCAAACACAAAGTGACCTTATGTTGCCCAACCCCAACTGATACATCTACAACACAAATCATGTACCCAAGCCCCAGGAAGCATAGCAGGAGAGCAGAAGGAAAGATTCTAAGAGTCAAAAGAACAAGAAGTTTGCCATGAGATTTCATATCCTAGAAATATCAGAGAAGCTATATCTGTGAGTCTCATAAATATGACTGTTTAAACAATACTGGAATAAGGATAACAATAATACAAATGCTAACATGGAAGAGGAAAATCTCATGTGGCCTCAATGCTAGACATAGAGTCATGAACTAAAGAATACCAAGAGTGAGAGAAATAACCTTTACCAGAGAAGAACCCCGAAAGAGACTGATGAATATCAGTCTTGAAATTAGACATATACAGGTCACATTATACAGATGGATCAGGTAGTATTTATGTTTTTTTGGATATAAATATACATATATTATATATAATATTTTATATAATATAAATTTTATTTTATAAAATAATTTACATAATGTAATTTTGTTATATAATATGTGATATATCACATAACACAAATATATTACATATCATAATATATTAATATATTATAATAATCATAATATATATATATATACATATATATATATATATCACATTAAAGCTAGAGAGCCCACTAAGTTGAGGGAGAGCAAGTAAATTACATGAGAAGGGTTACAGGAAGAAAAAGAAAGAAGAGAGAAATGGTATAATTATATTTTCATTTCAAAAAATATAAAAAAGTAGAATAATAAAATTATTTATAAAGTCAAAAGAATTGGATTAATGTATAATTTCACATTATTGGCCAACCTGTCTGTGAGCCATGGGATTGTGTTTCTACATTCTCTGGATATGTTGGCATATATAGTCTCCTGACCAATGTCTTTGAGTTCCTGTTCACTTGGCATGTCTGTAATAAGCCCCAGTTTACCAACTGATGAGTGGCTTAATAGAAAAGGGAGAGCAAGTGCCAACTTAACAAGATCAAGGAGCTACCCATGGAGAAAAGAACCACTTTGCTTTTTAAGTCTAATTTAGGTTCTGTATAAAATGAATTAGAGTGAGGATCTTTTTTCCCTCCTTTCAGCTCAAGAATGAAATAACCCCAAGAAGCAACACTTCTCCTTAATTTTTCCTTTTTTTATTTTGAATGGGTGTAAATTACTCAATTTGGAAATCAATTACATTTGCTTTAGTGATCCTCAGGGAAGTAAACTATATTCGTCTTTCCCTACACTGCAGAGACTGTACCAAAGCTCTACTGAATGATCAAGAGAAAACAGCTGGAAAAGGCATCTGTGTTGTTCAGTTACTGGAGCTGTCTAAAAGTTGCTTAGATGTGCACAGAAACAAAGGGATAAGACCAAGAGTATTTGAATGAATGAGAAGTAGTTCACCTGATATTGGGGAAATTAAACTCATTGTTCAATCAACTATTGCACAGAAGAGAAACTAAAACTGCAGAAAGACTGATATTTTTACAATATCAGGTATCAAGACTGCATAGATATATGTGATAGCATTTGTGCCACAATTCTGTGAAACTGTAGGTGATGGGGTAGTGATGACAGGACCAAGAACTTCTGTAGCAATGAATCTGAGAGAGTCACATTCAAATTCTCTCATTATTTTCTAAAAACATTAGGGAGTCATTAAAAACCCCTGAGTCTCACCAATAAAATAAAATATCAATTCACGTAGATTTGGCATATAACCATAAAATAAGAGTAACATGCTAGGGTGATGGCAATGCAGAACTTGTGGGAATGACCCAACCAATGAAGCATCCAACTTGAGGTCCATGCCATAAGGGAGGACCCATGCCTGACACTGCCTGGATGGACAGACAACCCAGAGAACAGGATAGAAGCAAAGACGACTGGGGAAGAAGCCAGTGAAATGATTCCTAATGATATTCTGCTATAGCCATAGATCAGTGCCTAGCCCAATGTCATCATAAGGGTGTCATCTCGCAACTGATGAGAGCAGATGCAGAGACCCACAGCCAAGCACTAGGCAGAACCAGGAAACCTTACAGAAGAGGGGAAGAAAGGGTTGTAGGAGCCCGAGGCGTCAAGGGCAACAGGAAAACAAGACCCACAGAATGAACTGAACAGGGTTCATAGGGGCTCACAGAGACTGAAGCAACAAACATAGGCCCTCTATGGGTCTGAGCTAGGTCCTCTGCACATACCTTCTCATTGTGTAGCCTGGTGTTCTTGTAGGACTCCCAACAGTGGGAGGTGGGGGTATCTCTGACTCTTTTGCCTTTTCTTGAGACACTTTTTCTGCCACTGGTTTGCCTCACCCAGCCCTGATATGAAGGGTCTTATTGTAACTTGTTAGGCCATGTTTGTTTGCTATCCCTGGGAGGACTGCTCTTTTTATTTAAGGTAAAAGGAGAAGTAGTAGGTCTGGAGGATAGGGAAGGTGGGAAGAAGGACTGAGAGGAGGTCAGGGAGGGGGAAACTGTGGTAGGGATATAATCTATGAGAGAAAAATGTACAGCATCATATATATATATATATATATATATATATATATATATATCCAGCAATAGTAATGATAAGTTAACTGTTAATCAATTATAACTATTCTAAGCATTTAACAAGATGAATGCATTCACAACCCTGCAATGATGATATTACTGCTATGTCTACTTTATAGATGAGTAAGATGATGAATAGAACATTTAATAACTTCTGTGGATTTTGATAATTTGTAGCAATTATTGAGTCATGCTTGGCATAGATACTCCACTTCCAATACTTCCATGATTATTCTTTATTATATACTAAGATCTAAGGAGTAGAAATTTTAGGATTGAGTATATGGCTTAGCTGGCAGATCTTTTGCCTCACAGACATGAAGTCCCAGATTCCATCACTACAACTTCATAAAACATGACACAGTGACAGCCACCTGTAAGAAACCCAACAATTTAAGGTCATCCTGGCTACATAGTGTATTCATGTTGAAGGATTAATTAATTAAGAATATAAACCATACAAATGAAGTTCTTGTTTGTAACATAAGTGCTACCTGACATCTCCATGATTTCATAGTGATCATAATTCTAATTATTGAATATATTACTCAAATTTCATGAATATGAGTGTCATTTTATATATTGAGAATTTTACTATTTATACACCATGCTCACATACGGCCCTAGGCCACATGGGCTGAACATGTAGAATGGGAGAATTTTTCTCTATTAATAGGAGACTTTCTACTTTACTAAGTTTATTATGTATTTTTTTTACATTGAATGCATCTTAGATTATTCCTCATATCATTTCTGACCTGCACCACTAATCTTGGTAAAAGACGGACTCAAGATTCCTCCTGACATCTGCCTTTATCAGCACAAAAACAGGTACACTGTCTGGTTTTCTTTCTTCAGGGTGGGGTAGTGTAAAAATGTAATTATTTTACAATGTGAAATATGTACACTGCTTCATTATGAGATGGCTCATTTAGAGTTAGTCCAATTCTCTTCCTTGAGGTAACTGGGTCAATATATACTCAGTAGACATAAGCTAGTGCTGGATGACATGTGCTGGGCACAGGAGTGTCCTTATTTTTTTTTGTTAATCATCCTTAACTGACTATACATGTCAGATCTGAAGATAGAAGATATGAAATAAATTATTTAAATATAATTATCTAGGGTTAGGGAGATAGCTCAATGGGCAAGAGCACCTGCTGCACAAGAATAAGAGGCAAAGTTTTATGTATCCATGTGAGACTCATGATCACATGTGCCTGTGATTACTAGGTAGGAACTTGCGGGAGACTAGAGGATTGATGGAGTTCATTACCCTGTCATTGTAGCCCCAAACCAGTCCACTCTAAACACACACACACACACACACACACACACACACACACACACACACACACACACAGCATTATCTGTAAAAGGTGTTTTATGTGTATATGTGGGTGTACAAGGGGATGAATGCACAGCACAGGCCTGCTGTGACAGCATAGATTAAAAGAGAGCATCACATCTCTTTGACCTGAAATTACAGGTGGTTATGAGCCACTGTGTGGGTTCTGGGTACCAAAAGCAGATCTGTGAAAGCAGTAAATCCTGATAACTGCTGACCCATTGTTCTACCCAAGCAGTCCAAAGTCATTCTGTCCTAATAATTTGGATAATAGAATAAAAAAGAGTATATGTGGAAAACATTACTTTCTTTTAAAATTCTCTATAAAACATAGGGGCATTTACCTTTTAGGCTTTAGGCTTGAAATCCGTATTTGTGTTAGACCAATAAAAACAGATGACTTATATCAGTAGCAAACAGTGTGGCTAGAATGCCATTTGACCTCCACATATCATGTGTAAGTTTGAATAATGATGTACTTCACTTCTGATTTCAAAGGGATGTTATTTTTATTTTAGTCATATGCCATTTTCCAAAATGAAGACATATACTTAACTTACAAACACAAGAAGTTTACATTTAGTGGAGACAGTTTTACTGAACAAACTGTATCCTGGATATATTCAGAAAGAAGAGGAAATTTAGAAAAATGTAGCAAATATTCTTTTCTTAAATGGGATACTATGATAACTTCAAACAATGCTAGATCCTTCTGGATACAGCTTGAAATAATCTTGGTTATTAGATTAAAATTGCAGAAAGATAAACTAACCAATATAATTCAGTCTTAAAAACCTCTGTTCAAACTGATGAATGTTTAAAGAGGTCTGTCTTTGTTAAATTAGATTTCATTTTGCTGTCATAATCTATAAACTAGAAAATACTTGCCAAGTTCTGGACAAAGGTGAAGCTAAAAATAATGATTATCATATGCTTAAATTAGAGTCTAGACTCACTCAAAGAAGTAATAACAACATTGTATCTGCTGTGGCCATAGTATTTATTATAAAATGTAAACATGCTGTCATCTTTTACTACAATTACAATAATTAATATATTCCTGTTAAAAAATTTCTTGTGTTTCTTTCTCTGTTATACAAATGACAATAGTTTATGTCTTTTCCAAAAAAAAAAAACAAGAATATTTTAATAGCTGCTTGTTGGTTCTAAATAGAAAATGTAAATCCATATCAAATAACATTCTAACACATTGTCACACACAATCCAGTCAAGCAATTGCAAACTTGTGCACAAAAAGACACATTAATATGTCATACCTTAAGAGACAAGTGTTAGAAAGTAAAGAATTTATAAACACAGGGAATATCTTTTGTTCAGTCATGCATTCAAAATGCAAAGGAAGACTGAAATAGAAAATATAAGCTCACCGGAAATCTCTCTCTTCTTGGTTACATTGATTAGAAAGCTGTGGAGTTTCAAAACTTTTAGACCACAAATAAATGTTTATACGAGGTCATATCAAGTTTATGCAAATATAGTTAGGCATGTTATGGATATTCCACCAGAGATTACACTCGAACTCAGTTTATAGACAATTGAAATTCTTTATTCCAACTTTCTAGGGCCACATTTAGGTATGCAGGGGCTTGGGTATGGCCCGAGACTCCAGAACACAAGGTTTATAAAGGCAGAATCTCTGTCCTTGCATCTTGCTTGGCAGCTGTAGAAGAGCTTTGCAAAAGCAACTAGTTTGAAGAAAGCAATTTTAACAGAAGCTAAGATAAGCATGTAGCTGGAGGAGTTTCATACAAACAGGAAGTTTAACAGAAGCTAAGATAAGTTAGCTAGGACATCCTGTCCTATGGTTCCTAGAATAAAGCTGGGTAGTTTTCCATGGGCTTCCCCAATGAGGAGATCAGATTTTAGTTATGCCGAAAATGTTCTCATCAAGAACACATGATGGAACCTGCTATGGAATGTTCTGTACATCAGATGTGTTGCTCTGATTGGTTAATAAATAAAACACTGATTGGCCAGTAGCCAGGCAGGAAGTATAGGCAGGAGAAGCAGAGAAGAGAATTCTGGGAAGTGGAAGGCCGAGGCAGAGAGACACTGCCAGCCACCGCCATGACAAGCAACATGTGAAGATGCAGGTAAGCCATGAGCCACATGTCAAGGTATAGATTAATAGAAATGGGTTAATTTAAGCTATAAGACCAGTTAGCAAGAACCCTGCCATGGCCATAGTTTGCAAGCAATGTAAGTCTCTGTGTTGACTTGGTTGGGTCTGAGTGGCTGTGGGACTGGTGGGTAACAGAGATTTGTCCTGACTGTGAGCCAGGCAGGAAAACTATAGCTATAGGAACCTCTGTGTTGTCTTGCACAATCTCAGGCCAGGCTACCCTACAGAAGATTTGAAAATAGTAACTTCAGACACTAGTGGGGACCATTTTTACACCACTGTAACTTTTATAATTTGCAACATACGTGGAGACTTAAACAAGACAAATTATTTTTTTTTTCCTTTGGTTTTTCAAGACAGAGTTTCTCTGTTTAATTTTGGTGTCTGTCGTGGGTCTCAATCTATACCAGGCTGGCCTCAAACTCTCAGAGATCCCCAGGCTCTGCCTCCCAAGTGCTGAGATTAAAGGTGTGCGCCACCACTGCCCAGCCCGACGACGACAAATTGGTTCTTTTTTATTTTTAAGAAATTTTATATTCATTTTGCATACCAAGCACAGATCCCCCATGCTTCCTCCTCATGTGCCCCCTCTCAACCCCACACTTCCCCCATTCCCACCTCCTCTAAGTCGAGGTGTCCCATGAGATCATGATGGGAAAACGTATAGAGACAGCCAGTCAAACTAGTGGAAACTCATGAACTGCGGACCAATAGCTGTGGAGCCCCCATGGAACTGGACTAGGCCCTCTGGATGCGTGAGACAGTTATTTGGCTTGACCTGTTTGGGGGGTCCCTAGGTAGGGGGATCAGGATCTGTCCCTGGTGCATGAATGGGTTTTGTGGAGTCCAGTGCCTGTGGTGGGACACCTTGTGCAGCCTTGGTGCAGGGAGGTGGGGCTTGGACCTGTCTCAACTGAATGTGACAAACTGATTCTTTAACAGCTCTGGGTTCCAGAGGTCTGAAGCCAGAAGCTCCCTGTGTAACTAAGCACAACCCCTCTCTAGACTAGGAAAGATCCCACCCTTTGATTCTTACAGCTTCCTGGAGCTCCCATTACTCTTCAGCTTATCTTCTCATTATTCTGCTCCTCATTCCAATTGTTTTCTAGTTGATTTGTATATCTTCTGTATTCCTATGTTAAATTCTCCTTTCTCTTATTTGTAACATGTAAAGATATTTTAAATAATAAAGTATAATATTGCTCTCCTAAGATCCTTAATTAAGCTCCTATTTCAAAACGGTTTGCCCTTGTACTTCAAGGCAACACTTATAGATACAGGGAGTGAGAAATAATAGCTTTAGATAGTTGTTGATCAAATCTAAATTATACACACAAACACCATTGTATGGATAACAATAGAATGATCACACAGAAAGTGACCATATGCTATGGAAAAGTGAGCTCAGAAATTTCACAATATACTAAAAGAAAAATCAGAGAAAAGTTTTAAAACATCAATGATTAAACAAACAAATGAATAAATAAATAAAGCACTCAAAAGTGGAAAAATATGCCCTCATACAAACAAAATGTCTAAGAATAAAAAATTCAGTGAATTTTATTTTTAAAAAGTTGATCTTGCCAAACTAAAAAAGGCAGTGAAACAAGTTATACAATGAGTCTCAAGAAAAGAATAAAGGAAGAATTAATTATTTCATAGTAACCAATATCAATTAATATTATTAAAGCTCTAAATAACTTAATATTTAAGGTTGGTGAAATGATTCAGTGGGTAAGTGCACTCATAGACAAACCCAAGGACCTGAATTTGACCTCTGGGGCAACATGGTATAAGAAGAAAAGGAACACTGGAAGGCTTTTCTCTGACCTCCACATACTAGGCAGGCAAACATGTAGACACACACACTAACACATACATCTACAGATAGGGGGAGGGGATATATAGTAAATAAATATAATATTTTAAATAATTTAATATCTATTTTTCTTAAAAACAATGTTTAATCTCTTGCAGAAAAGACTCAGTTATCTACCTCATATCTATTTTCTCTTTGTCCTTTTCCTTTTCCTTTTTCTTAAACAAAACCTCTGAATCTAATCTCCTTGTTCAGCTTTTTTCCTAACCATTAACAACTAACAACTTGTAACCAACCATTGTAAACAATGACAATATCCAAAAATCTTTAAAGGACCAAAAACTACCCACCCCACTTCTTGGGAATGTGGGCGTCTTTTTCTAAAAATTACTTCCTCTCTCTAGGGTGAAGGCATCTTTAGGGGATTCTGAAAAGAAAATTTTTGGGTTAATTGTCAATCCTGTATAATTTGTCCAGTCGCTGCATAATGGAAAAGTGCAGAGCTTGTTTCAAGTCCTTGTTCAAGTAGTCTGTCAGGCTGGATCATCTCAGATAGCCATTTCAAATTGTCCTAAACAGTTTATAGTCCAAAGTTGATCTTTCCATGATGTTAATCAGCTTAATGGCTTTACCATAGTCCATGTGGAATCGTCATTGTGGGATCCCATCATCTGTTTGAAGATTTCAAAGTCACGTTAGCCGTGGTCATGGTTCCCTGAAGAATTTTTTGTTTTTTTATGCCTCCTCTGTGGTTTGGAGCAATCACAGTCTGATAAATGTCTGTCTCTCAGAACCATGAACATTCTTCCCTAGAACAGAAAATCTTCACACAGCACTTTCTCCCCACCATTTATCTTGCCAAACTTTTCCAAACTGACCTTTGCCGAAGCTTTCTTGTAACATGATGGTCCAGGCAATTGTTCTCTGAACAAGCAGCAGTAAACCCTTTGTCCCAAATAGCAGCATCACCACAGTCACCAACACAATGAGAAGGAGCCAGCAACTTGGAGCAGTAGCCTCTGCCTCCATGGTCCTGCTGCCACCTTTGTGCCTGGGCCCTGGCCAAAGCTTCTCCCTAGCAAGCCTCCTAGGCCACCCTCAAACTTGGGATCCTCCTGCTTCTGCCTCCTTCAGTAAATCCTACTGGCATGTGCCACCACAACTGGCTTAGGGTAGCTGGAGTCTGAACAGGGGCCTGCAAGGCCACAATCAAGCAGCTTTTTCATGAGTTCATACCACGAATGTTGGGTGCCAGATATAACACGAAACTTAAAAGGTCTTATTAATAAAATCAAACCTGAGGCCAGTTATTGGGGTGAATGCTGGAAGATCAGAGAGACAGAACAAGCCACAGCTAATCTCATCTGACCAACTTCTCAGCTGATCTTGTTTTCTCAGACTGGAAGCCTCTGTGTCCTCATGTCTGAATGGCTCTCAGCTGAACTGTGCTGCTCAAAACCTAAAAGCTTAACCAGCCAAATGCTTCTAGTTTCTGGTCTTCACGCCCTATATACCTTTCTGTTTTTGCCATCACTCCCTGGGATTAAGGGCTCACTTCTTGGGATTAAAGGTGTGTGTCACCATGCCTGGCTGTTTCCAATGTGGCCTTGAACTCACAGAAATCCAGAGGGATTTCTATCTCTGCAATGTTAGGATTAAAGGCGTGAGTGTCACCATTTTCTAGCCTCTGTATCTAGTGGCTGTCTGTTCCCTGACCCCAGATAAATTTATTAGGGTGCACAATATTTTGGGGAACACAATATCACCACACATCCATCTACTCTCTATGCCAGGATTAGACAACTAGGTATGACTGCACTGAACCTTAATGATAGTCCAACCCCTCAAATAATCTAGCTTTAATGAATGTGGCTTGAGTTAGAGCCCTGTCACTTACTAATCTGAGTAAGTGACTTTACTCATGCTTTGATTAGAGAAATTATTATT
Source organism: Peromyscus maniculatus bairdii (assembly GCF_049852395.1). Taxonomy (NCBI): domain Eukaryota; kingdom Metazoa; phylum Chordata; class Mammalia; order Rodentia; family Cricetidae; genus Peromyscus; species Peromyscus maniculatus. The sequence continues at coordinate 76,179,401 of NC_134855.1, forward strand.
AGTATCAAAGTTATCATTAGTAGCAACTTAATGAGTTCATTAAAAATAAAAATACATAAATATTGTTGCATAGTTAAAAAATATGATTATATGTGCATCGGGATGCAAGTGTCCACAAAGGACAAAGAAGGAATCAGATCCCCCCTTGAATCAGAGTTGTAGATGTTTGTGAGCTACCTAACTGAATGCTTTCATATGAACTCAGTGGTTCTGTGAAGCACCCAGTACCCTTAACCACTGGGAAATCTCTTCAAACTCATGTTGTCACACTTTTATCTCTAGTATATAGTTTGATTAAATGTACCTGCATCTTCAGCTATCAAAATATTTTATGAAACCCAGACACATCAGTATGAAGAGATTATGTTGATATTAGGTGTATAATATGGCACAAATTAGATTTGTGTGTGTGTGTGTGTGTGTGTGTGTGTGTGTGTGTGTGTGTGTGTGTGTTTGAATGTATGCTCTTACATATGTGTCCTCATTCAGTTATTATGTCCTCCACATTATATATTGAGGTGTGTACTCTAAGTGAACCTGGAGCTTACCACTTCTGGCTAGCCTTCTTGAATAGTTTTTCCTAGAGATCTCTAATCTACTTCAGTCACTGCTACCATCTTCTTCTTAGATAGTCTTTCTATTGCTGTGAAAAGAAACTATGGCAACTTTTATAAAGGAAAAACATTTAATTAAGGTGGCTTCCATTTTCAGAGGTTTAGTCCATGATGTGACATGGTAACATGCGGGCAGATATGTTACTGGAGAAGGAGCTGAGATTCCTACACCTACTCCCAAATGTTAAGTTTAATGGAGACTGCCAGAAGAGCTTTGGTTTTATATGGGTTTTGATTTAAATTCTAGTCCAAATACTTTATTCACTAAGTCATATCCACATTCCCACACAATTCTTAAGCTTTAAATTTAGTTCACTACCTAGCAGGAAAATAGCATATCCTGTTAGGTCATGCCCAAGACATGATTGTCTCTTTTCCTATCTTGTTGATGTATTTATGGTGTCTTTTAACTCTAGTGTTACTGTGTTTACATTTTTCCTGGATGATTTGTTTAATGTTGAGTAGGAGTTTAATGTTACACAATATCACTCTGTTGGGGTTAATCTGCAATCTTATATCTAGTAATACTTTTAATAAAATTAGGTGCATATGTTTATTCTATATATATGTTTAGAAATGTATTAGATATTTTTTCAAATTTTGTAATACTAAAGTTGCTATGGTGGTTTGAAAGAAAATGGTACCAAAAGAGAGTGACATTATTAGATGGTCTGGCTTCGTTTGGAGTAGGTGTGGCCTTGTTAGAGGAACTGTGGAGATGGACTTTGAGATCTTCTATGCTCAAGATACACCCAGTGTCTCAGCTCACTTCCTGTTGCCTGCAGGTCAAGGTGTAGGAATTTCAGCTCCTACTCCAGTAACATATCTGCCTACATGTTACCATGTCACATCATGGACTAAACCTCTGAAAATGGAAGCCATCTTAATTAAATGTTTTTCCTTTATAAAAGTTGCCATGGTCATAGTTTCTTTTCACAGCAATAGAAACACTATCTAAGAAGAAGATGGTAGCAGTGATTGAAGTATTGCTATGATAGGCCTGACCATGCTTTTGTTTGAAGGAAAATAGACCATGGGACAGTGGATTAGAAAAACAGTTGAATGCTTTGAATGCTACTTAATGTGCCATACTAGTGGGACTCTACTTGAGGCTAAATTAAAGAATTTTGTACTTATTCCTTTGGCAGAGTAAACAGCCAGGCATAGACTCTGTCATGTGGTTATTACTGATCACGCTTATACAGTTTTATTGAAAAGGAGTAAATGGATCAAGGAAAAATATAAAATATATAATTTGAGAAGAAAAAGTGTATGAGGAAGTAGAATGGAGCTAAGTTCTGTGTTCAAGGAGTTAAAAAGATTAACAAATGGAATAAAGGGAGTGGTGATTTCCAGTCAAGATCCCACCCAGCTAAGTTTCCAACTTATGAAAATAAATTAGAGAAAAGTTTAAAGCTGGGTGTGGTGTTGCATGCCTTTAATACCAGCACTGGGATGGCAAAGGCTGGTGGATGTCTGAGTATGAGGCCAGCCTTATCTATAAAGCTAATTTCAGAACAGCCAAGCATGGGCAGTGAAGGAAACCATTGAAAACAGAAAGCTAGTGAAGTTATAATTAAAAGATCTGTGAGCTCAAGGTCAGACTGGTCTAAAGAACAAGATCCAGGATAGCAAAGCTTAGGCAGTGAAGGAAATCATGGAAAACAGAATGTTTGTGAAGATGTAATTGAACAAGAGGGCAAAGTCCCATTCACAGCAAGCAGAAGAACTTGGAGGATTCAGCCATATGGTTCTGGTTTTAAAGTCACAAACTGACTAAGGAAAGTTGTAAGGCTGGTTATGTGTCAGGGATGTCTCTGAATGGAGGCCTACAGAAGATATTGCATGAAGCTATGAAGGTGAAGCCTGTATTGCCTTGCAAACCCCTAGATGTTGGAGATGCCAGAGCTGTGGGATACCTGCCAAGGAAAGCTGCTAAAAGGGAATGGAACTAACCTAAGACAGAGAAGTGTTTTGCAGTCAACAAAGATGAAAGGAGCTGGAGATCTGAAGAGAATTTTGATATCAGACATGGAAATGAGGAGTTTGGAGATTGTCTAGATGGTTTTTGGTATTGCTTTGGTCCTGTATTTCCTCGCTATTCTCTCTTCCCTATATTTTGTAATGGTAAGAAGTATATTCTGTGACATTATATATTGGAAGTATGTGGTCTGCTTTTTTATTTTAATTTTATAGGGGATTATAGTTAAGAGATTGCTTTAATCTTCAAAAAGACTTTGAACTTTCAACATTTAAATAAGTTTGAGACTATACAGAATTCATTTTGCATTATGATATGACTACATGACTTTGGAGACTAGGAAGTGGAATGTGGTGGTTTGAAAAAAAATGGCCCCCAAAGAGAGTGGCACTATTAGCTGGTGAGGTTCTGTTGGAGTAGGTGTGGGCTTGTTGAATAAAGTATGTCACTGTAGGGGTGGACTTTGAGGTCTCTTATGCTCAAGCTCACCCAGTTTCACAGTTCACTTCCTGTTGCCTTTGGATCAAGATATAGAATTCTCAGCTCCTTCTCTAGCACCATGCCTGTTTGCATGCTACCATACTCTCAGATGTCATGTTTCCTGCCATGATGATAATAAACTAAACCTCTGAAATTGCAAGCTGTTACCTCAATTAAATGTTTTCCTTTATAAGAGTTGCAGTGGTCATGCTGTCTCTTCACAGCCATAGAAACCCTAAGATGGCTACCAACCCAGATAATTATGTTCAGAAAAACTATATTTTTTTGGAAATATTATTGATGAGCTGTGAGAGGACTCAGCTCTCAAGAGGATTGGCTACTCTTCCAGAGGACCCAACCAGTCCAACAATGACAGACTCTCAGTAGAAAGTCCATGAATCCAGCAGTTGTTCAATGCATAAAGGTGGATGTCTCAGCAGTACTTTAATATACCACAGAACCCCAAAGAAGGAGGCTATAAAGCCAGGCAAGGAGGATTTCAGCAGCAGGATATATGAACTTGCCATTGCAATTGAGGTAAATGGGTAAAAAACAAAAGCCTTTTTCTTCCATATCCTTTTTATAGGCTGTCAAAAGAAGGTATGGTCCAGATTTAAGGTGCATCTTCCCACCACAATGATCCAATTAACTAAAATTTCTTTACAGATGTACCCAGCTACTTGGGTTTTCAGTTAATTCAGGATGCAGTTTCGGTGACAGTCAAGAGTATCCATCAGAAGTCCATCCTGTGTAAATTTAACACACAATCATATCTCCATTGTCATGCTTAGTTTTCAAAGCAAACAAATAACTAACACAATTATTCCTAACATGATATAACTGTCCATGTACAATTACAAATGCATTATATATTATATATTTAAAATATATAACAATGTCTCTTAAGGGACAATCATTTAGTGTTTCAAAGTTAAATATGATAACCACTGATATTCTCCTAATTGATGTTACATCACATGATAAAGAAATAAAGGAAAGAAAAAGCGTATCTGCAAACACATTTTTAAACAACTGATAGAAATAATCATCTTAATTATAATCCCTTTCTGCTGTAACTGGTCATATGGCCTTAACTAGTATTTATAATTACCTTCCTCTATTATCCACTCTCTAGTTCTTCCTCCTTTAGCAAGTATCTCACCAGTTCTTGGCTCTTTTCCTGGAGAAGTGATTTATACCTTCATTCCAGATGGGTATGTACCCTTTGGCATTCTGCCTGGATTAGACTGTCATAGACTGCATGGATTAGACCATTGACTTTAATCATAGGACAAGGTAGCACCAGGAGGTTCCCTAAAGGATCTCCTGTACTCCAAAAATAATCTTTTTTTGCCTCCATTATGGAGAATCAATGTAATTTCTTTTTGATAATCTGGATTAATCATTCCCCCAGCACTGTTATTCTTTACTTGGCCTGCTGGCCAGAGGGAAGTCTGAGTTTTGAGTTCAATGAAATGTTGGTTGGTTGTATCTCATGGCAGAAATGCTTCTCCCTGTGAAACCAAAACTTTTAGGTTAGCAGAAATTATGGTCATGGGTACAGGAAGCAGACATTTTCTTAGTAGGTCACTAGGGGTCATAGTGTATAGAACTATTTCCTTTCCACCCCTTGATTCCTAGACCTGTGGATCCTAGGTGTGGGAGAAACGGTACCATATATTGGATGCTGAGTCAAATCATATACCACATTCTGGATAACTCTGTGTCAGCCCTCCAGATTACCTCCACACCCAACTGGCACTGTGTCTTCAAAAGGCCATTCTATATTTCTATCAATCCAGTTGCTTTGGGTTCATGGGAAATATGGTAAGACTAGTGGATTACTAGTGGATTTCCTGATCGTGGACACATTGTCATACTTCTGTGGTTGTGAAGTGAATTCTTTGCTAAAAGCATCTGTATAGAATACCATGATAATGGATAAGGAATTCTGTAGGTCCACAGATGGTAGTTTTGGCATAAGCATTAAGTGTAGGAAATGCAAATCTACAAACAGAATAAGCATCTACTTCACTAAGGACAAAGCTTCGTCCTTTCCAAAGAGGAAGAGCTCCAAAGTAGTCAATCTGCCAACAGGTCATTGACTGGTCACCACTGGGAATGGTGTCATATCTCAGTCTTAGAGTCAGTTCCTGCTACTGGTAGATCTGGCACTCAGCAGCAGCTATAGCCAGATAAACCTTGTTGAGTGGAATTCCATTTTGTTGAGCCCATGCACACCCTCCATCTCTGGAACCATAGCCACTTACATTCATGGGCTCATTGTACTATGACAGGAATGGCTGGTAAATGAGCCTGACTATCTACAGAATTAGTTACCTTATATACTTGATTATTGAACTCCTCCTCAAATGAAGTCACTTTTTGATGTGCATTACATGACACATGATGGTTCACATCCTTAGCCCATTTGGAGATATTTATCCACTCCCCAGATGTCTTTCTCAGTAATTTTATAATTATGCTTTTTTCAAGTCCCTGATCATCCAGCCAATATCATTAGCTTCAGTCCATTAGTTAGTCCACAATAGCACATCTGGCCATTTTGTCTTCCAAATAAAGTGTATAACCATGTGTACTTCCCAAAGTTCTGCCCACTGTGAAGATATTTTCTTTCCATTTACCAGTGTCTTTCAGGGTTGTCCCAGAAATGGCTTGTAATGCTGCAGCTGTACATTTCTGGGTGGTGCCTGCATAATGTGCAGAACCATGAGCAAACTATTCCCAAGTTCTCTTTTTCAGCCAACCAATCACAGGACACACCAAATAAGGTCATCGGCTCATGTTTGGCAGCAGACAGCATTTTAATAGGAGTAGAAACCATAGATATTTGGGCAATCTCTTGTAATTTTCTTGTACCTTCCAGACCTAATATACCACTATTGTCTTCTGATACCAATTCCATGTGATAATAGATGGCTGCTGTGCATGTCCTATTTTTTGATTTTGCAGGTCAGATAACACCCCACACATGCTGACTTGGTGTGTCATTGTCAAACACCCAGTTTCCCTAAGGCCCAATAGCAAGCCAAGAGTTGTCTCTCAAGGGGAGAATACTTAATGGCAGCCTGGACCTGCTGAAGAGCCTTCTCCTGTTCTAGGACCCACTCAAAGATAGAAACTTTCTGTATTACTTGATACATGGGCTAGAGTAACACATTCACATGAGAAATTTGCTGTCTCCATAATCCAAATAGGCCCAGTAAACATTGTTCTTCTTTCTTGATGGTGGGAGGTGTCAGGTACAATAACTTACCCTTAACCTTAGAAGGGGTATCTCTGGATGCTCTATACTACTGGACCTCTAAAAATTTCAATGAGGTAGAAGGTTCATGAATTTTAGTTGGAATTATCCCCCATCCTCCTCTGCCTATATGTGTTATCACCAAGTCCAAAGTGGTTGCTACCTCTTATTCATGTGGTGCAATCATCATAATATCATCAATATAGTGGACCAATATAATATTTTATGGAAGAGACAGATGATCAAATCTCCTAAGAACTACGTTATGACACAGAGCTGGAGAGTTAATATATCCTTCAGTTAAATTGTAATAGTATACTAGTGGCCTTGCTAACTAAAAAAAAATTGCTTCTGGTGGTCCTTATCAATAGGTAGAGATCAAAATGCATTTGCTAGATCAACAGCTGTATACTATGTACCAGAAATATGTTACTATGCTCAAGTAAGGACATTACATATGGTATAATGGCTGCTATTGAAATCACTACTTAATTAGGGGTTTTTTGGTTGTTGTTGTTTTTATAGTTAACTGTTATTCTCCAAGATCTCTTTGTTTTCTGCACTGGCTAGATAGGAGAGTTAAAGGGAAATGTGGTGGAAATCACAACCCCTGCATCTTTCAAGTCCTTGATGATGGCACTATGTTTTGCAATTCCTCCTGAGATGTGGTATTTTCTTGAATTCACAATTTTCTCTTGTAGACACAACTCCAATCATTTTCATTTGGCCTTTTCAACTATGACAGCCCTCACTCTACAGGTCAGAGAACCAACGTGGGAATTCTGTCAAATTCTGAGTATCCTTTCACAATTATATGATCAGGAATTGGGGCAAAAACTACAGGATAAGTTCGAGGACACACTGGATCTTCGGTGAGTAGTTACTCTGAGTAATTTTGAGTGTGTCCCTTTAAGAAAATAATTATGATTTCGCAGCTTTTCATCAGGGGGGATCTAATAAGAACCTCATGAAACTTGGAAAACATGCGCATACTTGACTTATTTCAAGAATGACAAAAAGAATAAGAGAAGGAAACACATTAGTGATTTAAGTAGAAAAATGTGAAGCAATTGCAACCCAGTTCCACATTTCACTAATTTATAAGGATAAACAAACCAAACAAGCAATGTGAATGGTGTGACTCAACCTAGACCCCAGTTTCAAAGGATAACTTGTGATAGCAGAGTTTACTTGGTGCTTAGGAGTGAAATGGAGGGTGATATTTGGAGATATTAGCCTTTATAATTTCTTGTTTTCTAATGTATCATATTAGATTTTTAAAAAGCTTTTAAATTAAAAATATGTCAAAATAAAATCTAGCCCTAGGACTAAAAAACAATAATTTATTCTCAGTTAAGAAAATGCATTTCCCATATCGCAAGGGCAGTCCAGTGAAAGGCTGGGTATATTAAGCAAATGAAAATGGAACTTTTATAGTAAAGACTGTGAATTAGATACAGGCAATTTCATTCAAATGGTTTTAACCCTGTGCCTATTTTTAAACAGTAGCAGATTAAATAAAAATATACTTCAAATGTTACTTATTTCACACTATGATCATAAAACCTAGGCACAAAGAAAGAATATGAGAGGGAGGAAAACTTTAAAAAAATTTAGATATGTTTTTTATCTTACAAATGAGGATAAATAGCCCCCACCACAGGCAAGGATGAACCTACCCTGAGGGCATGCATATAGAGGAGATGGCTGCGACATCACCCAGGTGGGTAGCTCCAGTGGCTTGATCTGACCTGCCTGGCTAACACCCAAGCCCATAAGTGGGCCTTGGGTTGACTCCCCCCCACAGTATCTATCTCATATAGGTCCCTCCAGAGCTCATGAAAAGACTGGGAACGGTACCTGCAAGATCTCCAAGACACAGGATACCCCAGAAGAGCTCTGGGGTCGATCCAGTGAGGATGGTGTACCAAAACCAGACGCCTTGAACCAGACCAATGACTCATTGCAATGAACAGCTGCGAGTCAAGCTGATGGGACAAAAGGGTATACTATAGGGTACACGGAAGCCTCTAATGCCATCAGGACAGATGAAGAGGTGATGGAGGGTCAGGAGAGAAGGAAGCAGAGAATTTTCTGTTTCTGGTGTTGTTTTTGGTCTGTTATGATTTATTGTTGTTGTTGTTGTTGCTTTTGTTTGCTTTCTTTGCTTTGTTTTGTTTCATGGGGGTATGCAACAGGGATGAGCGGGGCATAAAGGGGCACTGGGAGGTAAACAGAATTGGGGTGCATGATGCAAAACCTCCAAAGATTCAATAAAGAAGTTTAAAAAATGAGGACAAATAGATAAATTACTTCAGTGAAGAATATATACAAAGTAGGGAGTAAGTATCTCTCTCTCTCTCTATCTCTCTCTCTCTCTCTCTCTCTCTCTCTCTCTCTCTCTCTCTCTCTCTCTCTCTCTCCTTTTCAATATAATAGTGTGAATATTTATGGCAACTTATTCCATTCCATTCCATCCACAGTTTCCTCAATAACTCTCTTGATGAAAACAATTAAATGTGTGAACTAAAAGACTGACCTTTATACATGAAAATTAAAATTGTTGAGCAACAAAATAATAGTATTGTCTTTGAAATCTGAGAAGTCGTTTTTAGTGTAATTATGATTTTCTCTGATAAAAGACTGAATAAATGGCACAAATTCATAGGGAACTGAGAAGATGCACTTAGTTGACATTATTTTAGAAATCCTCAGCTTTGTCAGATAACTTAGTGATCCCTATTTTTTCAGGAAGATGTAACTTTATTATAATCTCAAAAATTATTTTTTTTACATGAAATGGTAGTTGGTTGTTTTCTGCTGCTGTGATGGAAGTTGGAGCCTCCCAGTCATACTGTGATTGCCTGGCAACAGGCAGAACAGAAGACTCTCAAGTGCTTTCAACCCTCTTGATCTCTGATGACACCATCTACCAATTCTAGTGATAGTCCCTATGATAAGTCCCTTTTCTTTAAGTTTTTTTGTCATCTTTTCTCTTTTGAGGCAGTATGAGAAAATACACACAGTATAAAACTTATCATTTGAACCATTAACAACTTTCATAGTCAAGAATTTAATTATGATACATCTATGTAAAGCCTTCATGATTTTATTCACTTTAAAGTTTATTGAGCATCTTGGGATTATGCAATACATTTTCAAATGTCAGATTTACTATGTCAGGCCATTATGTCTTTCAATATCATTTTTGTCCTTTTTCTTTCTTATACTTCTGGAATTCCTATTAGATATTTATGTGTTTACCCTCATAGTCTCTAGGGGCTATTGTCTTTAACAGTTGCCACAAATATTTTCAACACAAATCCCAGCAGTACAGCTTTTCCCATAGTAGAATGAAATCTTCCTTATGTCAAATTATATCATATATCATACATGTTCATTGTATACACACACCCTCACACACACACAAACACGTGTGCACATATGCATACACAGATGCACACAAGCACACACATGAATACACATACACACACAAATGTATGCATACACATGCTCAGCTCCTCTGATACCTAATATCAAATGTTCATTTCCTCAAGTCACACTAGATAATCTTACTGGATGCTCATCTGAATTTCTTCCCTCCATCCTCAGTAGTTAGCTGAGTGAGTTTTAAGCATTTCAAATTTTCTTTCTAGTATCAAACTCACTTTTCGATTTCCCTCTAATGTGTCTTTGTTAATATAATTTATTTATTTGAGCTTTTCGCAATATTCATTCCAATCTTTGACATTTTTTGTTGTTATTGTTGTTGAAAACTCTTTATCTAGTTTGAAGTTGTTTTGTCTAATAAGTCAAGATTTGTAGCATCTCAGAGAGAGAGTCCTCTGTAAATATTTAGCTTTATTTGAACCAGCATTTCTCTTTCCTTGCATAGCATATAATTTAAGGCTGAAATGGGACACATATATTAATAAAAATTGTCTCATTTGAACACAATGTTTTTTGTCTCTCTCCAGGATTTGGACTGTCTGTCATTGTTACAGTATTTGTTTTTAATTGTTCTGAACATTATGTTTCTTGTAGTGTGAAGCCACTGAGGTCTACATATGTACCTTAACCACACCTAACAAGCATTCAGTTTAAATATTCTGTAATGTTTAATGGGAGAATCAGCAGTTCTTCTCTTTGATGGTACTTTCATGTGTTCACTGGGGGCACATTTCACATCCAGATATTATCTCTAGCTCTTCATTAGCCTTTCTTTCGTTGCAGGACTAAGCTAAGTCAGTTGGGTTAAGGGTCCTTTTCTGATCATTCTAGACATGTAGGTTTCCAGTACTATGTCTGCTGTGTAAATTGCCATCCTAATTCATTAATATTTCTTCAACTATTTTACCACACTTGTTTCTCACCTTTAGGGAGTGCCAGTTTTAAGCAATTACTACATGCTGTTTGCAAAACACTTCTGGAAGGTAAAAGTTTTCCTCTCCTACAAGGAACTCAGCCTCATGTCAAATAATTTCTATGTTCAGTGAGTAGGAAGATTTCTAAGTTGCTGTAAAGTGCATAAATCATGATATGCCGTGTGTATAGTCATTTTTGAAGAGCACTAAATACATTTTGCTCCAAATGTTGGAAGTTTCCCAGTTTTCATGTCACAGTGGTTATATTGTTGTTTTTTAAGTGCAGACAATAAGGAGGGCAGCTGTTGTAGAATATTTAAAACAGTAATAAAAGTCACTGAAGTTGGATCACTTTTTACTATCTGCAGGTGCCAGTCCATTAAGAATACATACTCAACGATAACATGCTTCTGCCTCAAAATGTCTTTCTTTACTTCAGGTTGTAGTCAATTTGTCCTAACTCCTATTGAAGATATACCCATGTTGGGAACTGGTAAATGATATTGCCAAATGTCCCTTCATAAATGTTGTTTTGCTCATGTTGCTCCTGTGTTAGAGGAGCATGTGCATGTGCATAAACAAAACACTTCAAAATGAGTTGTTCATATAGAATGAGGAATGAACTATAGGCAAGTGGTATCCTCTGCCATCTGAGGGAAGATTTTATATTGTGTGGCCTGCATCAACACCATCCTCAAGGACATGTGAGTCTGTGGGAGCATAACAATGCATCCGTTACAGTATCCATTCTGTTCAATATGATGTGATAAAGAAAATTCAAAGGTCATTTAGGAAATTAAATGGGGTAAGAAAGTCAAAGCAAGTAGGAAATTACTTGCTTTCTCTGCTAGACTCTTTTCATAGAATATTTACAGATTTCCCCAATAGCATCTCAGAAAGATACAGTGCTTTGTTTTATAGATATTGTGGATAATTTCTTTGCAACACTAAGAATGATTTCAGCTAGCCAAGGAATTCAAGTTTGATTCTATATTCAGAGTTTTCTAAATGTCTTCAGCATTTTCCTTTAGAATTTAAGATATTTTAAAGTATGTTTATTACAACTCCTAAAAGCCAATTAAATATTCTCCTGTGGTCTCTTGCAGAAACCTCCTGTGTTCCTCAAAAAGAGCTCTAGTTGAAGAATAATTTAATGAAGGAAAAAAGCAGTGGGTTTCCAAGCAGCTTGAAAGTGACATACATGCTCTGCATGTGGTGGGTCAGGGGAGAGGCTGTGTTTGCAGGAAGGGAGACAAGAGAATACAGTATTTCACTCTGGCCTTTTATTACCTGCTTCTTCTCTGGTAGATGTCCATCTGAGAACAAGTGGGAAGGGGAGCAAGACACCAACCCAGGAGCTCATGGTCTTTGTTTGTTGTTATTTAGCTACATACCAAATTCCCATAACAGGCACAACTCTAGACCTACATTGATGATTTTAATGTACTTTAAAATTTCACAAAGCCATTTCCTGGATGGACAAAATGTTCAATTTATTGCTGTGTTTTGTTTTCTTTGTTATTATTATTAAGAGATGATTTTACTGTGTATTACTGATTGGCTTAAAATTTGCTATGTGGACTAGGCTGACTTGGGACATACAGTGGTCTTTATGCTTTTGATTCTAGAATCCTAGAGTAGCAGATGGAACCCACCACTCCCAGCTACTGTCTAGAAGATCTACATCACACACATAACATTTATAAATATAATCTGGCTTAGAGAAAAATTTTAGCTGTTTAATTTTTTAGATTTATTATATCGTATATATACACAAAATTGTATCTATGTAAATTATATATTAATACATACATACATATATGGGTAGTTTGCTTACAATCATGTACATTTACAAGGTGCATGCCTGGTGCTGTGGACATCAGAAGAGGGTGTCAGATTCTCTGGAACGGGAGTTACAGATAGTTGTCAGGTTCCATGTAGATGCTGGGAAAAACTGAACTTGGGTCCTTTCCAAGAGCAAAAGACTTCCGTAATATGGAGCCATACTCCAGCCCTGAAAGTTTAGTTTTCTGTTTTTTCTTTTTCAAACTGAAAACTCATATTGTTCTCAAATGCCAATCCATGAAGCATTCTTTAGGTAGATAGTACACCCACCTGCATAAGGAAAAACACCATTATGGCCTCTTATTTTTTTTTAATAATGCTGAAATTATGAAGAAACATTCTCACCTTGTTTCTGACTTTAGTAGAAATAATATCAGGTATGATAAGAGATATTTTACAGCTATTTTATAATTCAAATTCTATTTCTAATTAGCAAAGCTTTTTATCTAAAATGAATATGTATGTTTAATCAAATTTTTATGCATCATTATATGATAAGATTTTCTAAGCTGCTTTCTAATGTGAACATTGATTATATCTCACTTTCTAAATAATATTTTTATTAATACCTTGAAATCACATTCATTTTTTAGTACATGGCCCCATCACTGTACTTCTGCATTGATTATCCTATCGCGTTTCCAATGTTGGAACCATCCTTTGAGTGGTTATTGCTATAACGTTTGTGCTATTTCACCAGTGGGCATACCTTGTCAGGCCAGCCACAGCTGTAGTGTTAAGGGTTTAAAGCTGGGTGATATTAATGATTACCTTTCTTCTCTGCTGGTGTGCATAGAAACAAAACCTAAACCATAAGAGCTAGCTGGTAGTGATGAAGCCTACAAGAGAGTTCTATTTATGTGTTCTATGACTCATGTATTTGTTGTGTCTTCAGTCATAAGGTCTTACCATCAGTTTCTAGAGAATAATTAAGAGCATTGTCAAAATTCTATAATGCTTGGAGGTTTATTTGACCCTGTTGACCAACAACTCATAAAAGACAACCTATTCCAGGTACTGGGGTTTTTATTTGATAGTGTGAAGTGTCCAGTTAGGGTTTTGTCACCTTGGTGTAATATATAACTCAACTAAACATTATGTATATGTATGCATGTTTATAAAAATATACACATGAGTTAAAGAATCTTTTAGAGCAGCATGTTTCATATGATTTTTTCCCCAAAACGCCTTTAGTGTTGACTGTCAGTTCCCATAGTCTTTCCTCTACCCAGCCCTCTGCCCACTCTAATTTTATTCTTCCTGTTCCATTGTCCCAGTCTAATCATTTAAATAATAGTGGTCTGTCTTTGCTTTAGAAACACCTTCTGTCCCAATTCACCTTACTGAATTCCTGACATTTAGAATTTCATCTTATAGTCATCAGAATGATCATGACCAAACAAACAAGAGATAAGTGCATATATATAAGCGAAGAAAGGCAAATTCTTATTCCCTGCCAGTAGAAATGTAAATGGTTATAAGAAGTGTGGAGGTTTCTCAGACCCCTGGAAATATGTATATCAATGATGTAGACATAAGCCACTGTCTTAGTTAGGATTACTATGCTGTTATGAAACACCGTGATCAAAAGCATCTTGGGGAGGAAACTATATCTTATTTCAGAGATACTTGCTCGCTAATGTTCATTTCTGTTGTTTTCATAATAGCCAGGAAAGGGGCACAGCCTAGAAGTCGAAAAGCTGAATAATGGATAATGAAAATTTGACAAATTTATTGAAATGCATATTTTCATCTATTAAGAAAAATGAGATTTTAGTGAAGTGGATACAGCTAGAAACAATCATTCTGAATGAAGTAACAGACACAGAAAGACAAACATTGCATTTTTCTTTCATTTCAGGGTATTAGTGTTGAAATATTAATTGAGTTCTGAATTACTAAATACCCATATTTACCTTAGACAAATCCCACTCTTTGTAGTACATAGTTTGTTTAAATTTATCTTTCAAAAAATTTAAATTTTAAATGCAAAAGTAAAAATTAAATTTGATTTGCCAATGTTTTGAAAGCCTCTCATGTATATGTATGCCTATCTTTTTCTCTACATTCAGTGTCTTATTTTTTGTATTTGAGTAATACTGACCTCACAAGTTGAATATAAATTATCCCCTTAAACGTCTACAAGAAATTTCAGAAAATTAGTACAATTTTCCCACAAATTCTGAAAGAAATGCATTTAATGCTTTGTAGAATCTAATTATCAGTTCAATTTATTTTAATTGACATCAGTCAATTAATATTTCTTGTATCTTTCTCTTTATTAGAAAAGCTCGATTTAAAAACAACAAGTATTAAAATCTGCTTGTCATGATGCAAATATTTGGAAAACAATGC